>NC_080401.1:16735000-17035000 GCF_030265065.1 Corythoichthys intestinalis | reverse complement strand
AAGAAATTTTGCAATGTGTCACTGAAGGACACTGGGAATAATGGCTGATTCAGTGATTGTCACCGGACGCCCTAAATACAATATCAGAACCCCTAAACATAGCAGTGCAGGTGCTTCGTCACTTTTTCCCCTCAAAGAGTTAGCGCTCAGCTCATGTTTTACTAGATTCCAATTTAAAGAGGTAGATTTACTTCCATTGCATAATATTTGGATTTGAAACTGAGATTATCTCATTTATCTGTAGTTCAATTTGCATTTGTCAAAAAAAATGAAGGTGGTTTGCCTATTCTCTAAGAACCCTCGAAATGGTGTCCCTAAGGCTTAAAATTAAGAAATATGATGGTGATAAGACAGGATATGTGCTTTAAATATTACATTAACATGGTCAGTACGCTCTATAGTGGAAAAACAATCAATGATAATGATTATCCTAGAGGCGGCAACCTTTTTGAAACCGAAATACTTCTTTGGGCAACTATTGATTTCAAGGTTCGACAATTTTCTGTACAATTTTGTAATGACATATTTTATCCAATTACTGTGTAATGTATCTGTAAGGAGACAGTGATAATGTAGATAATGACTCACAATGATGAAAAAAAAATGATAACAGAAGGTAGAAAATTCATATCAATATTTTTATAATTGATTTATTGATTTCTATGAGTTTCTTTAAAAAGTGTTTAAAATTTGAAATATTCACTTTGGGTCTTTACATCAGTTCTGTGGGCTATTCATGACTACTACAAATGTATGTCTTTGTCTCAGATGCCATTAACAAAACGGTCTAGTCTTTAACAGGTAAATGGTGACTAGTCCAGGATGGATTTCAGCTTTTGTCCAGAGTCAGCTAAGGAAGGCGCCATCTCCCCAGAGTCTCAATAAGAATAGCAAAGAGAATAGATAAACACTTGTATGTATAAAAATAAGATAATGCAAGGCAAAATGAAAAGTAGGAATGGAAATATGCATTCATTTCAATTATTACTCACTATTAAATTCATTCATTTCTTTTCCCACTGAACCACAGTATTTTGACAAGGTTAGAGCTTGAGCTTTTAGATGTTAAACTCATATATACCTTATTAATATAATTTATGTGCCACCTATTTCTTCTTAGGGATGAGCTGCCTAATTATCCCACTAGATGAATGATATTGTAGTGCTTTATTAATGTTTCAAGGTACTGCCAGGGAAAACCAATAAATACGACACTGGGGATTGTACCGAATGAATTGGAAATATTTCAGTCTTTTAATGAAGCGCTGTCAATGCAAACCACATGTGCCCTTATTTAAATATGCACATGCTCTTTTTACAGAGGTATTATACAGAGGATGTATAAGTGATGGTAGCTGGCATAGGTTTTACAACCGAGGCGCTTCCTTGCCCAGCTTTGGGTCCTTTCTGGTATGAAAAGCAGCAGCGCTGCATACAGATAGGCTTTACAGCATCCTTTTTATGATGATGATATTGCTCACTAGGTAGAGCTAATTAGCACCTTGGGGCCCTGGCGTAACTAAAGTAGATTTTTCAAGATGTCTAATTCCATTGCAGGGAATAGAAATTTACCATTACAGGGGTGGAAGAGCAATGGGTCAGGACATCAAGGTACTAAGGTTGATTTATCTCATCTCTCATTTGAACATAATGGAAAATCAAACATCATTATTGGTACATTGAACCATAAAAGACAAATGTGTTACTGCTCACACTCTGTTTACTTCAGTGTTTTATTTGCTCCCCTAGGAAGAGTTTGGGCCTGTTGCAGGTCGGCCATAAATCCTGAACTTATCCACGTTTTCAGTCGCGGAGGGAGGTTTGCTGTCTAGCTGAAGATGGACCGTGTCTCAGGTCTGGGTAGAGATCTCTGTGACAAGCCCCACTGAGGACTGAACGGGCAGTCATGTCTGATGAATGGTCAACCTCCCCTGCAGAACAGAGTTCTCCAAAGCAGATGGCAACAAAAGTTAGGTTAGTATTACAAGCAAGTCATGGGACATTAAAAGATCTACATACAGTAGTTCATCATATGCTTGCTGACAAAAAAAATAGTACACAAGCGCAATCTTGAACTAACGACATTTGTCACAAATTATTCATGTTTAAAGACACATTTTGACAGTGAAAGTTTTTTTTATTTATTCTAAATAATAAGCTTAGAAATGCAGAATTAAAGTGTATTTCACTGAGAGCTCTTTGTTGTAATTAGTATTTCATCTTTTTGACATAGTACACAATGACTACATTGGTTGCCAGTAAGTGGCAGGTAATACAAGATATGGTTTACCTCTACAGTCACACAATAATAATACTAACTAAAAATAATAATAATAATAATAATAATAATACACATTAAACAATGCATTGTATATTGCCAAATTGTGCATAACATGTTTATCCGGGAAACACCCAACAGGTTCAAACAGACTTACAATGATGACTCATGAGCCATGATGCATATCAGATAATTCTTCTCATCTAGACATTTCATATCAGGTGTGTATTTTATAGTGGGCAGGGCAGCTTTAAACCACTCATCAGTGATTGGGAACACACCTGACTTAAAATGTTTGGTAAAAAAAGAAAAAAAAATGGTTTCAATTGCTCTTTAAGTGTCCTTATTCAAAGGTTTTACTTACTTACTTACTTAAACCTGCAGCCGTCTGTCAGACAATTGAAGCTAAAAAAGAGGATGGATGCTGCAACAAGACAATGATCCAAAACACAGAAGTAAATGAACTTCAGAATGGTTTCAGAAGAACAAAATACACTTTCTGCAGCGGCCAAGTCAAAGTCCAGACATGAACCCCATTGAGATGCTGTGGCCAGACATCCCAGGAATCTGACTGAACCACAGCAGTTTTGTAGAGAAGAATGGGCCAAGATGAGTCCTAATCGATGGGCCACTGTGATCTGCAGCTACAGGAAGCGTCTGGTTGAAGTTATTGCTGCCAAATGGGGAGGGACACAAAATATTAAATGTGATGGTTCACTTATTTTTTTTCCCCTTTGTTATTGTTTGCATACTATTTTATTAAAATATTAAAACCTATACATGTTTGGGCGGTTTTAGTTAAAGCACACACTGTTATTTCATCTGTGTGATTTTGACAAAGATCAGATCACATTTGATGGTGATTTTATGCAGAAATGTGAGAAATTCCAAAAGGTACAGATACTTTTTCATACCACTGTATACAGTGAAAGATCCATAGCCATATCCTGATCTGGAAACAATTTGTCCGTAGGACATAATGAAAATATAGTAGATGCATTACACTCTTAACATAATTGAATACAGGATTACTATAGTGTTTCAACTATAACTTATTCATAGGAACACCAGATCAAGATTTACTGAATTACATGTTATTATTGTTGTTTTTAACTATATACAAACATTGACAAATAAAGTTCAAATAAATTTCAACAATACATTTGTTCAAATGCTGACACGATTCTGTGCATGCTTGGCAAATCTCTCTTCCGAAGTACTATAGCAATTTTTTCAACAAAAGCTTTTAAGACGTTAGTGCGCCTCCCATTTGACAGTAAATTGTGAAATGCAAATCCTCCTCATCAGACAAAAAAAATGCTGTCAACGGAAAAAGGTGACCCTAAATATATCCTTCAGTGAGTCGAAAGAAACAAAATTGTCCTTCAGAGCCTGTTATTATTTCAGCAAGCTATTGCAATGCACGCAGCATAGTGAACTCGGAGCAGCGGTTGAATTTGCTGCACACTCCACTGCAAAATGAGACTAGTCAAGTCCTAATGTAACCAGCAAAAGCTGGATAAAAATCTATACAAACTCAATTATGAATCAATTTGAGTTTGTGTCAGACAGTCTGGTGCCAACAGAGTGGATTTTTTATTAACTTATGGTCTGGGAAGAATGAAACACTTTTCATTTGTGTACTTCACTATGTTGCTTCATGATTCAGAGGAAGGGTGTTCACACTTGGGCTCACATGGAAAATTAGCTTGACATTGTTGATTTTAACATGAAAAAAGTTTGTTTTTCATCTTTTACAACTTGTGATTTGACATTATAATGATGCTATTAAGAGTGGAAGGCTTATTTGTTGTGCATCAGTAGTTCATTGATCATTCAGATAAAAATCCTCTCTATTTCAGGACAATGTGAGTTTGGGTTCAGATAGATTTTACAGAGCATCACTCTGTCCTGCATATGAAATTAGGTCACTGGCTTCAATATGCATGATACATAATGACAAGTTCTTGCTAGTCCGTGTCAAGACCTACAGTATGTTAATTCTGGGATATACAAGGGGCCTATATTTGAAACTCTTTACCACCTCAAATATTCGATCATTAGAGACCTGCTGAATTACTTTTACAAAATAAATGAATAAATATATACCGGAATTGGACACATCTTTCTAACCTTCTTTCTTTCATGCTGTATTTTGATTTCAGTGAGTTTGCAATCGCTTGCTGTACATTTGACTGCTTTTTCTTTTTTTAGGTTGGAAGTCACAGCGTTGACAGCTGTGATGCCTTGAGAGGTTATTGATTTTGAACTGGGTAGGCAGGTGCCCAATGGGCTTCCACAAAATGTTGTCATGTTGCTTATAGTAAAGCAGTTTGTCCTGATAAAAATGGATGCAATCCAGATGTCAACCAAATCATTATTTGTATTGCAATTGTCATGGTATTATACTGTGTATAGATAAAGCATCTGGACTCACCCACACAGTTCCCATTGGTTCAATTAAAAGTTGCCCTACAGTAGTTTGTTGTTTTTTCCCTAACTCATACACATGCTACTTGGCAGGAATGCCTGAATTGTCCCATAAGGTCAATAAAGCACAAGCAAAAAATGACAGCATTTTCCCCCAGACATTTATACCCGGAGTGTGATGGCCTCTCATTAGTAAGAAAGTGGGTCACAGAGGATATAGTAGTTATCAATTGTTGGATGAGAAATGGAAGTTTGTGCCAGGCCCATCTTGGGAAATGAAACAACCCTCACAGTAGTCATTTACCACATTCTGCCAACAGCAACACCAAAGATTAGAAACGGTGTGGAATGCTTGGCATGGTCATTTTCTAACAAGCTGACAGACAATTTGTGACTTTTGGCCAAACCTTGGGTTCATATACAGTAGTCAAAAGTAAACTTTAATGGAACTTTGCGGTAAAAGACAATTTACATACAGTATTTTAGTAGATTACGTTTAGTGTAATTCACATGAGTTAATTAAATTTGACTGGGTTGGAATTGTATTAGTTGATTCAAGTGAAGTGTCTCAGATTCTGAAGATTACTTCTTGTACATTCTAACGTGCAGTGTAACATTTTTATCACACCTTTTAATAGGAAAAAGTCCATATCCAGCTAAAACAATGCATTTTAATTATAAGTCTGACATGGCAAAGGTTGCAGATGATAACATCTTTGTTTTTCTTTTCACTGTCATGCAACCCAAAATGTCGGCAACCCAAAACGTTGAAAGAGCCATATTGGACCAAAAAAAAAAAAAAAGAAAACAAATATGTCTAGAGCCGCAAAAAATTAAAAGCCTTAAATAAGACTAACAATGAAGGAAACACATGCTGTATGTATCTATATTAGCTATATTAGCCTACTATCAAAATGACTGTCAGCTAAAAATACATAATGAGCCTTCATGATTTTAATGATTATTTTCGCAGCAGTGCATCCAATGCACCACGTGACTACTCTGTTGTATGATACCACAAGTTGAACTACAGTAATTCATTCATTCTTTGATTTTCCGAGCTGCTTATCCTCACAAGGGTCACGCTTCATTACAAAATTAATAAATTGTTTCATTGTTTTTATGAAATTGTAGAAATGCAATAAAAAAATCCGATTTTTGATGTCATTTTTATTTTGAGGTTTCGAAAAACAACAAAATGGAACATGCATAACATGCCCCTTATCTGGGCATGTCTTTGATTTTTCAAACGGGCAAGGAAAGGCTTAAAATAAAAACATTGAGGGGGGAAACTAACTAAGAAACTTTGAGACTATGACGGACGTGACCTCAGAAAGAAGAGAATCACTCCTCCAGGTTTGACTTAGCCACGATGTAATCTAACTACACCATAGATTTAACCAACAAAATAACCAATGAAAGTCCATCCAAGACACTGCATGAAGACACTAACGTAAAAGTCCATGCACGAAAACAAAACAAAACAAAAAAAAAAGCATCACAGGAAAACAACCACAGAAGAGCAGCTACTTCACCACTGATACACCAAGATCTGCTGACTTCATTTTATCCCCATAAAGTAAAAGAAGCAAATGTTGTGACCATAAGCTTCAAGGAGGAAGATTCTGTGCTGATAAGTCGAACAGAAGGCGTTAGACCCTGTAGTATTTTGTAGGTAGCTAGATGGAGACCTAATGTGGAAAGCACCATAAATCTCCTCTTTTAATTCCCCTTGTATGTTATTTTTACATATTAACCAAATTTAAGTGTTGTAACACATGAATTGTACCCCTGAGTGCTTAACTGTCCGATAAAAGTTCTAAAACTCTGTCTCCTCCCCAGCGGTGGATGAAGTAGTCACTTTTTTTTTTACTTAAGTAAAAGTACAATACAGAGGCAAAAAAAATTAACAAAACTAAAAAAGTACCTGCTTGAAAATTTACTGTACAAGTATAAACTAAATGCATTTTCTCCCGATGCAAAAATGTGCCATACTGTATATACTATATGCATACAGTGTATATATAAATATGTGTATATATATATATATATATATAACAACTGTTGCGTTTGATAGCAGATTCATGGCGCATTAAGCCCCAGAACTATTTTTAATTTGTCCATTTTACCTTGAAACCCCCCGTTTACAGACGTCCCACAACTGCTTTTGTTTCAACCCAGCCATAAAACGAAGGTAATTAATTATATTCATTATTCAAAATGTCTGTCGTTTATAGCTTAGAATCATTAATTGATGTCTCATATTTTGTTTAAAAAAGAAAAAAAAACACTTAAAAAAATAATTCACATATTTTAAACTTTTAAACAAATTATGTCACAATGAAAAAAATGGCGTCTTTAAAAAAGTCACGGATATCTACCTCATAACTATCATTTAATTGTATTTTTTTTGTTACTGTCGCTTTTTCGCCGATATGTTGTCACAGATTACTTGAAAAAGTAATTTAATTAATGATTACGCCTCAAAAAAGTAATCTAGTTACTTTATTGATTACTTAATTATCAAAGTAACTAAGTTACTTTAAAAGCAATCTTTAAGTTACTTTTTACCCATTTTTCTCCCTTTGCTGCCTGAACATAAGAATGACAACAGCAAAATGCCATCACATGTAATTGACTTTCCGATGATTGAATTTAAAGGGGAATATTAGAATTTCGCGCTAGCTTAGCCACTCCGGAGCCCTGAAACTAACAAATATCTGACAAACTGCTTGGAATTTGTTGAAATCAACTCCACTGACCAATTAAACCCCGCTAGCATCTAAGATTAAACCTAATGTCAAAACTTCTGAATTTCGGGTTATGGTTAACAGCATATCAGTGCCAATGTAAAACAGTGCAAATTGACTGCACAAAATTGCAACGGTGGTGGCGGGCGCGGATGCGTGTGCAAAACCCGGAAGTACTCCTCTCAACACACACGCGGTCAATTTGGCCACAAAACGTGGTGGCAACTAAGCACTTTACACTCAATCAGACTTACAACACACCCCACAGATTCTAAACGAACACATTGCCTCGCGGCATAAATGTGCACCACGCGTATGATGTAAACAAAGCTTGCCAACTTGGAGCGATGACTGCCCGTCGTTGCTACGGCAAAGCTACGAAACGGCCGCGCATGTAGGGGGTCCAACCTTTTGCTGATACCCTCCAGAATGAAGGAAAAATACTCACCTTCACTCATGGATATCCACAGATCAACATTCCCTCGCAACGTCTCAACACTCAGCTCGAATGTCCACACGCCTGGCCCACGCCTTTCAGTCCCACAACACATGTGACACGAGACCAAAACAGGAAGTAGCTAAGAGGTTGTCATGGAAACACGTACCGGAACCTTTTATTTTAGCATTTTCTATTCAAAATGCTCTTCGTACATGACTACAATATTCTTCATTCTACATACATTATGAGGCAATGAAAAAATAGTAACGCAGAGACACTAAAGAAACTAACTTTAATGAGATTACTGGTGTAGAAATGGAACGCGTTAGATTACTCGTTACTGAAAGAAAGTAATCAGATTACAATAACACGTTACTAACTAACGCGTTACTGACTGACACTGACACTGATGTCAGATGATAAATAATCGATCCGATCAAAGAAAAATGAAAAAAAAAAAAAAAGGTTTTAAAGGGTAAATATATGAAAAAGAAAATCTCAACCACTCCTTGATGTCTGCGATTTCTGCATCGCGACCCTTGTTATATTACCGTTTTACCCATAAAATCCCCCAAAAATCCAGCTGTGGCCATTCACAGCTGTGTCTTGACACATGCTACATGGAGTTTTTGGATTGAAACAAGGTAAGTACGCGATAATATCTCGTTAAAGTCATGGCGTCTGTAATTCTGCTCTCGCGTGTTCTCACCTCCAGATAGGGTTTTGCCATTTAAAAAACATTTTTTTTTTTTTTTTTAAATGCCCTCCTGTTCAAAAATTCCCCCCCCAGAAAATTTAGATTTTAAGCTTTCCAATGATGTATCACACATGCATATCGGACAGTTTTGAAAGTTGGCCAAATTGGGGATCTCAGAGCAGAACTTCAAGTAACCTGAGTGTTTTCCGCCATATATATATATATATATAGTAGATAGATAGATAGATAGATAGATAGATAGATAGATAGATAGATAGATAGATAGATAGATAGATAGATAGATAGATAGATAGATAGATAGATAGATAGATAGATAGATAGATAGATAGATAGATAGATAGATAGATAGATAGATAGATAGATAGATAGATAGATAGATAGATAGATAGATAGATAGATAGATAGATAGATAGATAGATAGATAGATAGATAGATAGATAGATAGATAGATAGATAGATAGATAGATAGATAGATATACAGTGCCTTGCAAAAGTATTCGGCCCCCTTGAACCTTGCAACCTTTCACCACATTTCAGGCTTCAAACATAAAGATATAAAATTTTAATTTTTTGTCAAGAATCAACAACAAGTGGGACACAATCGTGAAGTGGAACAAAATTTATTGGATAATTTAAACTTTTTTAACAAATAAAAAACTGAAAAGTGGAGCGTGCAAAATTATTCGGCCCCCTTGCGTTAATACTTTGTAGCGCCACCTTTTGCTCCAGTTACAGCTGCAAGTCGCTTGGGGTATGTTTCTATCAGTTTTGCACATCGAGAGACTGACATTCTTGCCCATTCTTCCTTGCAAAACAGCTCGAGCTCAGTGAGGTTGGATGGAGAGTGTTTGTGAACAGCAGTCTTCAGCTCTTTCCACAGATTCTCGATTGGATTCAGGTCTGGACTTTGACTTGGCCATTCTAACACCTGGATACGTTTATTTTTTAACCATTCCATTGTAGATTTGGCTTTATGTTTTGGATCATTGTCCTGTTGGAAGATAAATCTCCGTCCCAGTCTCAGGTCTTGTGCAGATACCAACAGGTTTTCTTCCAGAATGTTCCTGTATTTGGCTGCATCCATCTTCCCGTCAATTTTAACCATCTTCCCTGTCCCTGCTGAAGAAAAGCAGGCCCAAACCATGATGCTGCCACCACCATGTTTGACAGTGGGGATGGTGTGTTCAGGGTGATGAGCTGTGTTGCTTTTACGCCAAACATATCGTTTTGCATTGTGGCCAAAAAGTTCCATTTTGGTTTCATCTGACCAGAGCACCTTCTTCCACATGTTTGGTGTGTCTCCCAGGTGGCTTGTGGCAAACTTTAAACGAGACTTTTTATGAATATCTTTGAGAAATGGCTTTCTTCTTGCCACTCTTCCATAAAGGCCAGATTTGTGCAGTGTACGACTGATTGTTGTCCTATGGACGGACTCTCCCACCTCAGCTGTAGATCTCTGCAGTTCATCCAGAGTGATCATGGGCCTCTTGGCTGCATCTCTGATCAGTTTTCTCCTTGTTTGAGAAGAAAGTTTGGAAGGACGGCCGGGTCTTGGTAGATTTGCAGTGGTCTGATGCTCCTTCCATTTCAATATGACGGCTTGCACAGTGCTCCTTGAGATGTTTAAAGCTTGGGAAATCTTTTTGTATCCAAATCCGGCTTTAAACTTCTCCACAACAGTATCTCGGACCTGCCTGGTGTGTTCCTTGGTTCTCATAATGCTCTCTGCACTTTAAACAGAACCCTGAGACTATCACAGAGCAGGTGCATTTATACGGAGACTTGATTACACACAGGTGGATTCTATTTATCATCATCGGTCATTTAGGACAACATTGGATCATTCAGAGATCCTCACTGAACTTCTGGAGTGAGTTTGCTGCACTGAAAGTAAAGGGGCCGAATAATATTGCACACCCCACTTTTCAGTTTTTTATTTGTTAAAAAAGTTTAAATTATCCAATAAATGGTGTTCCACTTCACGACTGTGTCCCACTTGTTGTTGATTCTTGACAAAAAAATTAAATTTCATATCTTTATGTTTGAAGCCTGAAATGTGGCGAAAGGTTGCAAGATTCAAGGGGGCCGAATACTTTTGCAAGGCACTGTATATTTATGCATACATATATATATATGCAGTAGTCAACCACCAATTGTGCAAGTTCTCCTACTTGAAAAGATTAGGGAGGCCTGTAATTGTAAACATGGGTAAACCTCAACCAAGAGAGACAGAATCTGGAAAAAAAAAAAAAAGAAAGAAAATCACATTGTTCGATTTTTAAATAATTTATTTCCAAGTTAAAATTTAAAATTAGTATTTGGTCACCTACAAACAAACAAGATTTCTGGCTGTCAAAGAGGTCTAACTTCTTCTAACGAAGCCAACGAGGCTCCACTCGTTACCTGTATTAATGGCACCTTTTTTTAACTCATTATCGGTATAAAAGACACCTGTCCACAACTTCAGTCAGTCACATTCCAAACTCCATTATGGCCAAGACCAAAGAGCTGTCGAAGGACACCAGAGACAAAAATGTAGACCTGCACCAGGCTGGGAAGACTGAATCTACATTAGGTAAAATGCTTGGTGTAAAGAAATCAACTGTGGGAGCAATTATTAGAAAATGGGAGACAAACAAGATCACTGATAATCTCCCTCGAACTGGGGCTCCATGCAAGATCTCACCCCGTGGCATCAAAATGATAAAAACGGTGAGTAAAAATCCCAGGACCACTGGGGGGACCTAGTGAATGACCTACAGAGAGCTGGGACCACAGTAACAAAGGCTACTATCAGTAACACAATGCACCGCCAGGGACTCAAATCCTGCACTGCCAGACGTGTCCCCCTGCTGAAGAAAGTACATGTCCAGGCCCGTCTGCGGTTCGCTAGAGAGCATTTGGATGATCCAGAAGAGGACTGGGAGAATGTGTTATGGTCAGATGAAACAAAAATAGAACTTTTTGGTAGAAACACAGGTTCTCGTGTTTGGAGGAGAAAGAATACTGAATTGTATCCGTAGAACACCATACCCACTGTGAAGCATTGGGGTGGAAACATCATGCTTTGGGGCTGTTTTTTTGCAAAGGGACCAGAACGACTGATCTGTGTAAAGGAAAGAATGAATGGGGCCATGTATCGAGAGATTTTGAGTGAAAATCTCCTTCCATCAGCAAGGGCATTGAAGATGAGACGTGGCTGGGTCTTTCAGCATGACAATGATCCCAAACACACAGCCAGGGCAACAAAGGAGTGGCTTCGTAAGAAGCATTTCAAGGTCTTAGAGTGGTCTAGCCAGTCTTCAGATCTCAACCCCATAGAAAATCTGTGAAGGGAATTGAAAGTCCGTTTTGCCTAACGACAGCACCAAAACAACACTGCTCTAGAGGAGATCTGCATGGAGGAATGGGCCAAAATACCAGCAACAGTGTGTGAAAGGCTTGTGAATAGTTACAGAAAACATTTGGCCTCCGTTATTGCCAACAGAGGGTACATAACAAAGTATTAAGATGAACTTTTGGGATTGACCAAATATGTATTTTCCACCATGATTTGCAAATAAATTCTTTAAAAATCAAACAATGCAATTTTCTGTTTATTTTTTCCCCACATTCTGTCTCTCATGGTTGAGGTTTACCCATGTTGACAATTACACTTGCACAATTAGTGGTTGACTAATTACTTATTTGCCCCATACATACATATATATATATATATATATATATATATACACAGTATATACACAGTATATATATGTATATACACAGGGGTGCACATAATTTTTTTGCCCAGGTTCTCAGAGGAGGACCTGGAGATGTGACTTGGTCCTCATTGAGCTTGAGAGCCGACCCGCCTGATGCGATAAAATTATGACAAGCTTTACTAAGAGCCAATTACCTTTAATTAATTATATTAACAATTAATGCTCGATTAACATCAACTGGCACAACAAAATTGCCATTAGTTCAAAGTGAAATGTAAAGAAATAAACATAAAAGCACCAATTCAAAATAAAGGGCATTATGCGGCTCCCACATTAACTCCAAGCCTTTGTAAAAGTGGGATGCCCTCCTCCTCATAAGAGCTCATTGAACGTACATGTTTAGCTTTGTGAAATGCGAGCAAAAACACGTTTGTCAGTGCATAGCGCTGTGCAGGGCGAGTGGAGTGCTGTCTGACATCGATAGTTTGCTTAAGTGCCACATGCTCTGTTTTTTTCGTGCTTTTCAAAGTTTGGATGGCTGAAATTCTTTGACCCTACTACATAAAATGCGCTGCTTTTATTAGCGATATTGGAATTCTCACGGCAAATTTTGTACCACATTTCCGTGCAAGCATCATTTGCTTCTAGCCATGGTACCTACCTCCTGCAGCCGCTTTTCAGCAAATGTCCTTTTTTTCGGTAGCTCCGGTGACGTCTCTCTCGTCTGTCTGTCTTTTGACGGGGGTGGGGGAATACGGAAATAATTACCGGTACTCAGTGGGGCCTGCCTCTTATCCCGCCCTCCTGTAGTTCGAGGAGCTATCCTTTGCGAAGCAGTCGTGTTCGCACATGGGGTACTACGCCCAATACGACCTGCTGTGACGTTTTAGTCTGCGCCAGTGACGCATTATTTACTCGCCAGTCGCCATACCCAGCAGCAGCGCATAAGCTAAACGGAAAACAACGAAATGGAGACCGTTGAAGACACCGCAGCAATTCTTGCATGTTTGAAGGGAATCGTTTCCATCAGCGAGCAATCCCAGCGTTTAACGACGAGACTGGTAGCGCACATTGAAAGACAACAGAGACAAAGGCAAGCAATATGGAGACCGAAAGGGTAGCAGACGACCGTAGAAGACAAAGGAGGCTATGGGTAAGTGTAAAACAATGTATTTGACGTGTTTACTAAGGATGTAAGTGTTCACGTGATGCGCGAAAAGTAAGGGGCGTGTTTGCCGCTGATTTCAGCGAATCACCAAAGAGCTACGTAATATCGTTCCTGCGGCCCCGCGGAAAGTACTCACTTCAGAGTCGGAGCTAAAATGTAGCTCGGAAGACGAGGTCCGCGTCCTAGGTTCCTACATATCCGAACACACAAAATGACGTCATCCACCCCCAAAAGGGTCGAGGAACTGCGTATAGTTACAACAGTGCGAAAGCGTCTTTTGACATTTTGAGAAGTGATTTTCTCCTGTCCGCCGCAAATACAGTGGTCAGCCATCAGTACGCAAAAGCCTATGGAATCAAGTTGAGTGCCCGCGCGTTTGTCTATGTCCAGTACGCATGCGCGCATGCGGACCACTTATGTGCACCCCTGTATATACAGTATATATGGTGAAAATGTGCCACGAAACTGCTATGGCAGTATATAGACATATTGTTACGGGTAAACGGGTGCAAGAGCAGAAACTGCTTTTTCAGCATTGTCTGTGTTTTCCGCTATATACAGTGGAGAGAACAAGTATTTGATACACTGCCAATGGGTTTTCCCATTGACTGTGTATCAAATACTTGTTCTCCCCACTGTATACGTCGTAAAACACTCAGGTGACTTGAAGTTCCGCTCTGAGACCACCAATTAGGCCAAATTCAAAATTGTCCTAAATGAATGTGTGATACATCATTGGAAAGCTTAAAATCTCAATTTTCTGGGGAAAGAACAAATTTGAACAGGAGGACATTTAAAAATAAAAAAAAATTAAACCCCTAAACCCTAACTCGAGGTGAGAGCATTAAAGAGCACAATTAAAGACACCATGATTTTAACGAGGTATTCGCGTACTTACCTTGTTTCGATCCCAAAACTCTGCGTATCATGTCTCACCGATTGTCAAGACACAGCTGTGAATGGCCACAGCTTGATTTTTGGGGGATTTTATGGGCAAAACACGGTAATATAACAAGGGTCAATGAATAATTCCAAGCTAAAAATGATAGTTCGAAAAATAAATATAATTACTTACCTTCTTTTTATGGCTTGGTTGAAACAAAAACGGTTGTGCAGTGTCTGTTAACAGGGGTCTCCAGCGTAAAAGGGACAGATTAAAAATAGTCCTGGGGCATAATGCGCCATGAAACTGCTATGGCAGCATATAGACATATTGCTCTATCAAACACAACAGTTCTTTTGGCTTAAAAGCAGTTTTATTTTAAAGAGGGGTGCAAGAGCAGAAACTGATTTTTCAGCCTTGTATGTGTTTTCCGCCACAATATATACAAAGATCTAAGCCAATATTCAAGGAACGAGAAAATTCAGCAATAAAATTGACAGCACTGCAAACAGAATCAAGCTCAATCAACTCAAAATTTACCTTTAATGGCTTGCTGTACAAGATGTGCAGCATCCATCTGAAAGTGTGCTGCTTTCACTGTTGGTTTTTATTGGTCAATATCTTGTTTACCTGCCTAAAATTCCTTGTACATTTTATTTATAGAGTGGTTTTACAGATGTTCAAAGACGCTTTACATTTAAATAAAGGAAAGCAGCAAACAATGTGAGCAGAACAGAACAGTAGAGAAAAAGAATGAAAAAGCCAGTTTAAAAAGGTGAGTTTTTTTGAATGAAGACAGGTCTGAACAGGTGCGGATAGGGTTAGGGAGTGACTTCCAAAGGGAGGGTGCAGCAACAGAGAAGGCTCTGTACTTAAGTACAATAACAAAGTACTTTTACTCCGTTACATTTTCCACCACTGCTCCTCTCAAATTGTTTGATTTTCATACAAGAATGCTCACAGCTCTAGATCATACTAATTCTGTTATTTGTGACATTGCTAGGCTATGGGGGTGAGACAAACTAGCATTGTCATGGCAATAACAGAAATACTATTCTCCTTTTTGTCAGTCAGTGCACCATCAAAATGTCTGGCAGTTGTTTTAAGGTAATTGCTACTTTAAGAGGGTGAATTCTACTTGCAGTATCAAACTGTCATTAAACGTAAAGTCCAATTGTTTTTCATTTAGTTTGTAATTCTTGTTGCTTTTCCTGTTTTTTTTTTTTTTTTTTTTTTTTTTTTTTACTCCCTCAACATGCTAAAAATCACAAGCTGTTGATGGATCTTGAAGATTATTATCCACTGAGATTGAGCTTCTCTAGCTTAACACGCCCAAGGGAGTCTCATCACCCTCGCTGTAATAGACAAGAACAAAAGGAGGAGAGAGTGAAAGAAAAGCATGAATTCCACTGAGTTACAACAAAGAACACACTCAAATCCCCCCCCCCCCTTCCTCACACCGTCTATAACAGCGTGCCATGAGCATACCTCATCTTCTTCTCAACTGAGGTGAGCCATACAGACACATATTGATCACACTCTGTTCACAGCTATCGTTAATTGACAACTTTGCTTGATTATAAGTCTGCTTTCACACACATAAGCGTTCATATCTATTCCCTCTGTCGGTTTGTCTACGTGTAGCCTACAGTACATGCATTATGAGAAAAAAATGTTTTGAAAGTCTGACTTAGAAAAAAAGAGAAGAAAAAAAAAAGTTTCATATCAGAGGGGACCTTCTACATTTTCAGAAAAAGATAAAAAATATTCTTGAAAAATAAGTATTGTACAGTGGTACCTTCGACATACGATCGCATCAACACACAACCCTTTTGACATCCGACGTAAAATTTGACTCTTCATTTGTCTCGACATAAGACGACGTGCTCGAAATACAACGATTTATGAAAGTGTCGCAATATTGTTTTCGCGCAAGAGGGACGCACAGCGGAAAGGCAACTGGCTCGATAGTATGGCCGGAAAAAAGCCATCGTCAGACATTTTATAATGGAAATTTTTATTATTTTGACCAATCAAATGTGAGTATTTCAGATTGTCTCCCCAACTCGTGATGGATTTACTACCCACTGTAGCATTTGCGTTAACTGAAGTGAAGTGGACTTCATCTAAGTCTCATACGGATAAAGGAGAAAGATGGACACAGACTGCAAAGGTACAAAACTTTTTTTAGCTACTTTTTATCTCGATCGAGTGGATCAGCACTTATGTGGCCCTGAAGTGCAAAACTTAAGGGCAAGTCACAAAACAAAACGACAAATCAGAAAGCACTAATGGCTGCACTTTTTTTTTTGGTGTTTGAACATTATTTTCCCAGTAATCATAGTTCTAAGAAATATATGATTTGCATATTTAGATTCATTGAGCAACCACCTTGCACCTAAAGGTCATTTATACTGGCTCTTGTCTTTTCCTTAAAGTTTTTAAATCTGTATTCAAGTGCCATATTCAGGAGTAACTCCACTTGCCAATGTGTACACAAGATTCCACTTTTCTTTGTTATATCATTGTCTTTGCTGCAAATGCTTTTGAAAATGACTAATGGCTCAAATTTCAAGTGCCACCTGTTGCTTTCGCAGCAATTTCAAGTGCCCTTTCGTGTGGACAAACCCAGTTTGCGTTTGAGGTGTTTTTTTGCTACGTTTGTTGAAAAGGTAAAATACTTTTTTCTCAGTCTTTCTGTTCCATTGTTTTGTTTGCATTCAGTCATTCACCTCCATACACCGTCCAACCTCATGTGACATAGATGCTAACACTGTCCCTGCCAAATCCAACATTTAAAGATTTATCTCTTAAATGAGAACCTGTGGTAAACAAGCTAATCTGTTTGGCGGTGCTCACAGTCATGGCTGAATAAAACATTTGACAAGGCTAAGCTCCTGACTCTTCCTATCTCTCTCTGGCAAAAGGCCTCTCTCTGCTTCCCTTCGGGGCTTCTTCATTGTTAATTCTACCGATCGCATTCTCTGAGCTTTTCTTTTGCCCTGGCGCTGGGGTCTGTCCATACTTTTGTCCTGTCTCGCTGTCCGAGAGTTCATTATGCGACTGGCGACTAGCTAATGCAATAAGGTGCATCATGTGCTACTACCAGCCATATATGAGCAGCACTCTGCTCCTCTTCCTCCCATCTTTTTCCAGTCTTGTGGAGCCAGCTTGCCACCTGTCCAGGGGTGACAGGTTCTCTCTAAGGTATTTAACCACTTGTCTTGAGAAAACAGTTGTAGTTCACGTCTTTCATGATGGAGAACCTTTCTGTGATTAGAACTTGTCTAATTGTCATTGTATTCACTTCTCAACTTCGCGATGATATCTTGTGTAACTGGACCTTTAACCCTTAAATACCTGCAACATGAATCAATTATCAGAGAATCCCAAAATTTTAAAAATAAGGAGCAAATGAAACTGAATTTTCATTCATTCATTTTCCATGCCGCTTTTTCCTCACGAGGGTCGCGGAGGTGCTGGAGCCTATCCCAGCTAACTACGGGCAGTAGGCAGGGGACACCCTGAACTGGTTGCCAGCCAATCGCAGGGCGCAAGGAGACATACAACCAGTCACGCACACACTCATACCTACGGTAAAATTAGAGTGTTCAATCAGCCTACCATGCATGTGTTTGGGATGTGGGAGGAAACTGGAGTTCCCGGAGGAAACCCACGCAGGTACAGGGAGAACATGCAAACTCCACACAGAAAGGCCAAAGCCCGGGATTGAACCCTTGATCTCAGAACTGTGAGGCAGACGTGCTAACCACTCAGCCACCATGCCGCTAACTGAATTCTCAAATTCGTAAAAAGAAAAGTCCAAATGAATATTTGTAATAAGCGCTCTCATATCTATAACCCTTGCTAAATCATGTTTGTTTTTCTCATGGAACCTGCAGATGCATGTGTTGACTTGCATCCATCATTTTTTTTTTTTTTCAAAAAGAATTGTCAAAATTCTGAATTATCGTAATTTCCCAAATATAAGGCGCACCACTGTATAATGCTCACCCCAAATTTACTTGTAAAATCTAGGGGAAATTATTGTACCCTAATTTTAGCACCAATAAATAGAAGAATACAAGAAAACAGAGCTCGTGTACAGGTACAGAAATGTCATTTTACTGACTGGTGAAACACAGCACAAGCATAGCATATTGGTAGTTCAAAACATTACCATAAACTGACAATATTTACAGTAATAATATGATTTGAAAACTTCTCCAATTTACCAGAATCTAGGAGAAAACAAAACAGATGTGACTTTTCTTTTAAAGGCTGCTGTATAACTTGCTCGTTTCATCATGATGAATAAATGTTTCTTCCATGGATTGATACGGTAAAATGAAAGCGAGAACGTAAGTCGGAAATCCGAGAGCGCTCATCGCTGTCGACACGACAGTAACAATAGGAACTATTGTTATTTGGGTTTGAGTTTCCCGAGGGGCAGATATAGTTGACGGACACACACAGGACGTCTGTGTTGTTACGTTTGTTATGGGCCAAGTTGCGGAGCTGCAATAAACGTTGACTCAAATGAGTTCAAGAAACTAAATTCTGTGCTTTATGAAGAGTGAAAAAAGCAGAATTTAACACAGACGAAATCATTCGGCCAATCAGAGTGATGTATTACCGAAACAAAATGGTGACGTCACGTGCCGTAATGGTCGACAACGGATCACCGCATACGTTTCTTCAACACAACGTGGCCGTGTCAATAAAAAAAAAATCGGTTTATATATATATATTTCTGTCTCCATCCATGTACCCGTTTATAATGCGCACCATGATTTTACAAGTTGACTTTGGGGGGAAAAAAGTGCGCATTATATTCAGGAAATTACGGTAGTCTCAAAATCATGAAATTTTAGGTGTATCAAATGTGATACGTTTGGCAATAAAGGGTGATGTTATTAAAATCAAAGTCAAGCATTCCGCCCTTTGTTGGAGACTCTGAATAGCAGTAGTTGGCATGAACATGTAATTTTTTAACCTGCACCAATGAAAAACTTTTAATAAATTTTGAGGTATTATCATGTTCTCTAATTGTTGATTAACTCAATTAAAGTATAATTCCACTCGTGGGTTTTGTTAAATTTTGTGGAAAGATGACACAATTTCAGATCAAGACATTTAGTCATTGTCCATGTGCGATACTAAAGGGTGAAACAATGGGTGGGGGGAATTTTTATGCAGAAAAAAAAAAAATTTCATTTGATATTTTCACCATTACAGTCACAATAGAGTTGCCCCAGAATACAAAAAATATATATAAAAATTAAGGAAAAAATCAAAAAAATAATGCAATTCCAAGAAAGAATTCCAGAAAGCTAAATACAATCATGTCTGCACTAAAATGAATTGGCCAGATCACTTACAACTTTTCTGCTGCACAAGTTTACTGCCAAACTACAATTAAAACAAAGTAAGTTACATAATATGTATTTGGAATAACCTCAGTAGCCTACATTACATTAGCTTAAAGTGCGTATGACACCAAAACGCATGTTTATTTCATATTTCACGCAGTGTTTTATGCTCCTGAATGAAATGGACCGCATGGATATGTGTGGAAGTGATTGTTTATACATTCAATTTTTGAATCCCGCGCCATGAAAATGAGTGACTTCGGGCTTCAATCTCAGGTTTAGGATGTATGCAAATGTGACGTCACCCGGGCCAGCATCAAATCAGCATTGCTTTATAGCATGCAGATGGACTGTGGATTCAGCTAATTTTAGAGATTAATTTGTTAATTTTTTGCATCACACCGGCCAAACGGCTGCAGGCTTTTGTAGCTGCACCAGGGTGATGCATGTGAGCCTTTTTGGGTTTCAGAAAGTTTCCGTTCACCCCGAGATCGGCCAAGACGAGTGTGCGACAACTGTGGGACCATTGGACTTACGAGGAAGTGAGTAAACAGTGTGTTTTGTATTATGTCAAATAATGGGATCATGGCACACGTTTTAATACAGAGGTTTTTGTGGCTGACTGTCCACCGAAAATGCCAATCAGCCGACGACCGTCGGCTTGTCGCACACCGCCCCCCACCAAAAGATCACTATACTCGGTTTATTGCCCTCTACGTGTGTCCGGTGTTCTGTCAAATTTTCAACCCCATCAGAAATTCCAACTTTGTGTAAAAAATGGCCGCGAATACAGCGATTACAAAGTAAACACTACAAAGTTCCTTTAAATGAAGGACTATTTACTTACGTTTGCTCATGGACGGAGATGTAGAAAAGTTCTCCTCAGACACAACCTGCCATGTTAGCTGTACAACAACTGCACGCCGCTCTCTGTTTACGTCTTCGCAGTGTATTAAAGCATTATTTCACGCCATATTCGTGTTGACCATGTGGCAGCTATGCACCCCTTCAACGTCGGCTGGTTTGTCCGGCGGTAATCTCCAGCTGCTTCCCCTGCGAGCTCTCCTGTCCATAGGAGGGGAAAGAGCTGTAACTTGTTCGCCGCCGGGCGGGTTGCCGTTCGACGAAGACAATCGACATCCCCGCTGCCGTGTTACATAATCTGGGATAGTTTTGTGTGATTTTTCGCTTCGAAAAGCGAATATAAGACTTTGAGACGTCATTCGGTTCGGGTTAGCATGTCAGCTAGCTGCCACGCCTCTTGGTCTGTTTACATTATCCGAAGCTGGGGCAGGGAAATGACAAAAGCCTGACTAACTACGGTGGCATAAAATATTGTTTGGGAGGTGCGATAGTAAAGGTGAAGTGACAGTTTTGACCATTATGGAGTAATTTTGTCATGTACTGAATAAATGGATTTTTAATATTATTTCATATACCATTTAGCATAAGACTGTTATTTGTCATGACCATACCATTTATTTAGAAATTGAGGAGAAATACTTCGATAAAAAGAATATCCTGTAAAAATATTGGAGTAGAAAGACTGAAACAATGACATTTTGCGGCTCTCTTCGTCACATTTTCCTTGCTCTGAATAATTCCCCCTCAGTGGGTTGAATTCTAAATCAGATGAAACCATGACCCTGCCGATGTCATTCTCCTGTTTGGGATGCTATAGACCCTACTCACGTGACGTCACAGCCACGCCCCCGCGCCATGTTGTCCGTATACTCGTCATGTTAATGCATTAGTGCTTCGTAAATTCCTCCTATTATGGCGTGTTTTTCTGCTCGTTAACATTAATAATCAAAATGGTGAAGTCGTGTGTGGCGGTTGGTTGCAAAAACAGAGAAGATAGACAGAGAGACTTGAAATTTTACCGTATTCCGAGAGACCCGGAGAGGAGACCGAGATTGACTGCTGCAAATCGATGAGAAAACTGGGTTCCAAACGACTACCACAGATTATGTAGTAGTCATTTTATATCTTGTAAGATGCATTTAATATATATTTAGAGGGTTTTGGGCTGACAACCACAATTAAGATCATTGCTAGGCTAATCGCCAACAACATACACCTAGACGGTGTCAATGAACTACCTGAAAATATATAATTATAAGGGGATAATCAGACAGTTGTCATACAATTAATTTACAATTTCACCATTGAGGTCAAAAGTCAAAAAATAAATTCAACTAGGGACAATCTGGAGTAGTGCTATCGCACTTCATATTTATTACATATTATATATGTATGTAGTGAGAGTGCTATCGCTAAACCATATAAACATTAAAAGCCCTAGCTCCATTGACAAATGACATGAAATACATTAGACTTGACCGTGGATGTTAGCAAGAACAAAAGATTTTGAATTGAAAATTTCGTAACTCACCTTCCGAGCACAAGATTCCTGCCGAATTTTCGTGTACGAGGACCTGTTTCACCCAACCAGCAACGTAGCATTTATAAGCCTCCAAGCTCTTAAAGTTTTTCAAACTTTCGTGAGAATAGGCTGATTTTGTGTGGACAAGATAGTTGTAAATATCAGGGTCAGGCAAAGATGGCGAAGACAGCGGGTCGAAAAACATCGATTTAGGCATCAAATACGGATCTGGCGAATGGATAAACTGAAGCTTTTCCATGTAACGCCTTTTATGCAACGCATCCAATGAGTTTACAGCGTCAGATAACACCGGGGCTCTATAACTTGCACGATTAATTGAAAACAATGAGAATAGGTCTAAAAAATAGGTACAATATGGCGGCCGGATACAGTGACACGTCATTTTGTGACATAGGTGAGTAGGGTCTATAGCCCCTATAATAGCAGGCGTGGCTAAACGGCAGATTAAAAGACTCATTTTTCGTCATCTGTGCTTTGCCAAATTGTTGTGTATTGTCGAATCGTCTCAAAATTTGATTCTAATTCACATAATAGTGCTATTTAAGACCTTTTTTTATCCTGTCGTATTCACTTTAATGTCTGGTAGCGGGATTCAAGATGGAAACGCTATTGACGTGCTAACAAGTGGAATCTAGGGCTAATAATTGTGTTCATGGTGCAGTTAATGCAGAGTGACTAACAGTTTAGCAACTCCATTCGCCCACCAAGAAAAATTTCTTCAGCAAGACACTAAACCCCAATTTTCTCCCATTATGCCCCTTTCGGACCTACCCTGAAATCCAGTATTATGCTTTAAAATTTACTAAAATTATATCACTCCAACATCAGATCTAGCATGCACAAGCGATCCGGACGGTACCGATCATCAGTCTGAGCCTTCATAGCGTGTGTTCATCGCGTTTTTTTTTTTGTTTTTTTTTTCCAAACCTAGCGCTTGAGAAAGTGTTGCAGTTCAGTCTGGTCTCAGAAATGAATGGGGAAGATCATTACAGTGAATTAACTTTACTACTTCAGTGGAATATGAAAATGTAAAACGATTTCACGTCATGGCCGGGTTTCATTCTCTACTTTTGCACCAATGGCAACAAGTGATTTGAAAAAAAAAATGAGGGGCGCACTTCCAGACAGTACTATATGTTGGCCGAGAAATGTCAGGCAAATTGGAAAATGGATTTACATTATCTTATGTTTGTAGTTCTATACGTTTACCCCAAATTTTTATGATCCCTGGTGCTCTTTATTGGTGAGCCACCTCTGATCTGCACAGTACATGTCTGAAAGAGGCCAAGCTGGCATATTTTCTAGCTCACAGCCTTATGTCTAAAAGACCCATTGTGGATTGTGGGTCATATCACATCGTAATGTTGCAGTATTCATGTCTGAAAGGGGCTTCAGGCAAAGTAAGGCAAATTTATTTGTATAGCACAATTTAACACAAGGTAATTCAAAGTGCTTTACATCACTAAAAATCAGCAAGACAAATGAGAAATAATAACACAGACAAAATGAAACATTAAAAGGTACTGGGAGTGCTTTACATGGCAGCAATTAAATTTCATTCTAAACAAACACTAATGCTCAAAATATTACAATTTGAATATCTTAACTTATTTTTTCCTTTTTAATATCGATGTAGAAGCATGTGACTCATCACCACAGTCGTAAGCTTTTGAGCCACAGGTCAAGTCAGAGCCATTACCGTTGGCCTTGTGGGTTTTCAAATGAAATGATTTGCAGCATTTTCATCAGTCAGCATAATTAGCAAACTGCTAATTTCTCATTTCAAAGGTTCTAGCCCATTAAACATTGATGGAGATATCCAGTAATTAGGCCAGTAGGAATTAGTTATTTAAATTCTGAACAATTTGTAATTTACCGACACACACACACCTACGCTTACAAAACTCTTAGTGAGAAAACAAATAAAAAAACAACAACAACAATTATAGGCTATACAGTAACTATTATTAAGGAGATACTCATATTTCATTTGGGTATTGGGGCATATTCCCATTATGTAATGCAAAAAAGAAGATCAAAAGTATACTCAGTACCCAAGTTTGCATTGTTTTGCCAATAGAAATACACATATCCTTGGTTCAATATCCCTGCTTGTAGCACAGCATGCAATTGAATCCAACTCAGCAGGCCAAATTCAATTTGAAAAGGCACTAGTCATACAACAAGGTAAACAACCACATGCATCCACCCGCTTTTCAAAGAAGAGTATACTCAACGTGAACAGTCCTATTCTAAACTAACACATGCAGGCAGCTCTTGTAGTGTATATTATATATATATATATATATATATATATATATATATATATATATATATATATATATATATATATATATATATATATATATAATACCACTTGTCCCCACAAGGGTCACAGGGTGATGGAGCCAACCTGTCCTATCCCTGATTGTGGATAGGTTGCAAATTACTCCCTGAATTATTTGCCAGTCAATTGTAGGCATGGCACAAAGATAAAAACAACAATTTACACTCTCTTTCACAACTATGGAAAATTCACAGTGTTCAATTAACCTAGTACATATACAGTACATGTGTTAAGGATGTGGAAGAAAACTGTGGTACCCGGAAAAACCCACACAGGCAACGAAAACAGAAAAACACGTAAACTCTTCATAGCAAGGCCATATTAAGCCTGGAATTGAACCCTTGATTGCAGAACCGTGAGGCAATGTGCCAACCATTTGTCCACTCTACCACTGCAGGGTAGTTAGATGAAGGAGCCTATCAAACTATGGACATTTAGTAAACTTGAACCAACATTATTCTCAAGGCATTGACAGATGTGTATTTTGAGGACATTTATTATGCGTCCCCAAAAAGCAGTCATTTGTTTTAGTGACTCATGTGAACAAATTAATGTCCAACATCTGAATTATTAATCACCTGTTATTATGCCGTCCTGTTTGCATATTTTAGTTTGAAACATGTAAGTATGCTACTGAACTCACACTGCACACTGTGTGCTGTGATTAAAAAAATAAATTCAAAAAAGTTTCTTGATATTATGTGCAAACCTTCAAAATGCGCAAGTGAGCCTCACAGGGGTCGCGTTAACCGAATATTTTCCGTCGTTGACCGTTTTTTTAAAACGGTGATGGAAAAAACTGAAGTCCATCCGTCATTTTGACAGGTTGCAATTCACACCCCAGACCACAGGGTGGCGAGTGTGCATATTAATTAGCTATTGTCTCTCTTGATGCATGACGTCGTTGGCCTTACTCGGAAAAATGTCAAGGCAACTGAGTGTTTGCGTGGCACGGCCAGACTGTTCTCCCTTTATTTTTCAAACACTGAGAGAAAAGTCTGGGACACAGCCTCTCGAGTCAAAATCAAAATCGCTACAAAATCAATCGACAAATCAGATTTGTTTATTTGCGTGACGTGTTCTTCACGATCAACGTCACTCTTGCGCGCCGAAAGTCATCTCTACAACAACACGGATGGCGGGAGAGCCGAGAATATGTTCCAATCCGCGGTAAATTCAGTTTTAAATGAGCTTAAACACATCGACACGAGACATTGACAACAGTCTGTCTCACGCTAGCCATGTTGAATAAACTCCGTTCTCCTCGTATGTTTACTTCCGCGCGCCGCGCAAGTCCCTCGTCCTGCCCTCGTCGCTTTGCTAGCGGCACGTCTGCCCGTCGCTGATTGGTGCACTCCGCTGTCTGTTTGCCTCTTGTTAAACTTGTTTGGACAGAATATTAATTAAAAATGAATGAAAACTAAATACTATTGAATATGTCATTATTATCATTTTAAAAATGTAAGTGACGGGTAAAAATAGATTATGACCGGATTTTTATGACACTGTCAGTCAAAATGACAGACAACGAAAAAGTCTAGCGCAACCTCTGGAGCCTCACAACAATAGAAGTTGTGCTTCCAGGTAAATATGGCACCTTTTGTTGAACAGTATGAGTTTAATGTGAGGAACACCCGGAATGAAAATAAATACCTCTTCCTTCTAGAAAGAATATTGAAAAGTGATAAACTGTATATGATATTACCGTAGGTGTTTTTGAATGGTTTTTTCGGTTGAGACCAATGATGTTTTTTTTTTCTCTCCTCATTTCGTTTGCCCGATTTCTTACCGACTTTCGACTGCTGTAGTTTTTCAATTGGCTTGGATAAACATTTATGTTGGTAGCATCGTGTGGTACCTGGATGCTACAGACGTTACGCAAATAGTCTAACTCCTCCAGGAAGGCTCATCAACATGTGCCATTGCAAGAAGGTTTGCTGTGTCTCCCAGCACAGTCTTAATATCATGAAGGAAATTCCAGGAGGCAGGTAGTTAAGGCCATTTCACAATAGCGGCAGCTTAGTGTGAGGAGCGGCCCACAGCAAGCGCAAAACGGGAATAGCCATACAGGCTGATGTAGACGCTGGTCAGGAAGTGAAACGTGGCAAGCATATTTACTAAAGTCTCAAGCACCAATGCATATATTTTTCATTGTTGCACAAGAAAAAATAGACTTTTCTTATTTCAAGGAGTAGGGGGCATTAAAATAATCGTGTAAATAGTTTTACCCTGTTGAAATTTGACCCCCCCCCCCGGCCCAGACGCACCCGAGAACAGCACCAGCCACAACAATTGCTGCTCGGCCGACGCTGCCCCGCGCGCGCCCTCCGGGAAGGCCAAATCTCGCGCGTCCTCTTATTTTAACCCTTTGTACTGACTCCATGTTTCAAAAGCTTGAAGAACACTAACCGAAAACAGGTTGACAATTTATTCGTCGACAATGGTAAAAACAAGGCAAAAACAGACGACGGAGGGACAATTCTGGATCCAAAACAAGGCTACATGTTTCCGAGCAGAAGAAATCTGTCTTATCTCAGTGTCCAGTCTTTTTAAAGTCTTTGCTGACGCGGGTCATGTCGAAGGTGTGTCTGAAGGTGGGTCTGGGCGTTGCTTTTTGGTCTTCCCCTTGTTGGCCGGTTTGAGGCGGCTTAGGTTCGTGCGCGGATTGGGACGCTCGCTATCAACTTTGCTGTCCGGGCTGGTTGTACTTGTTTTAGGACAAAGCGCTTTGTCCTTGGAGTTTGCTGGGAGAGCAGATTGCCCGAGTTGGTGCGTCACTCTTGTGATAAGACGGCATTGTGTATCTCTTCTATTTTCCTCATTAAACTATGGTGTTCTATTTATTTTATATTAGTAGCTTAGTCCTACCGTAAATATGAAAATGATACTATTTCGTGATTAATTATATTACGTGTGTTAGAGTAATGCAAACAGTTAGACGGTGCCAACCTGTACCATCTGTATGTGTTAGACTATACAGTATATGTGTTAGACTAATGCAGACAATTATATGGTGTGTGCGATGACGATATCGTTTCTCCTTCAACCCTTTTCGGTTAGAAGGTGAATAGTTTTGTTGTTGTTGTTCGTGAACTACATTTACACACAAACGGACATTTAGCTTAGCAAAGAGAGGTATAAAAGTTACTTTTCGAGTGTCCCAGAGCTCGAGAAACTCGTAAAAAAAAAAGTGCATTTATCAAGGTTTTATTGGCCGTGATTTGCTTATATTCATCTGGCGAATCAGTCTGATAGCACAAACATAAATACGCCTGTCCCTCTGCTATTTGATACGGTGTTGATGTCAGCGTGGTGGCGCTGTGAAAATGCAACAAGTCTCTATTTTGGGCCCCGCCCCTCATCAAAATTTCATTCACCTCACCGAGAAGTACCATCCCACATGCAACAGAGGTGAAAGTGTCTGGAGATGCTGAGGAGAGCTTTATACTACCCGTAACATGACTCAGAATGACCAGTTTGGTTGTGGGTCAGTAATAGTATGGAGAGGCATATCCCTAGAAGGATGCACAGGTTAGATAATGGTACCCTGACTGCTATTAGGTATCAGGATGAAATCCTTGGACCGATTGTCGGAACCTTGCTCCTGGTCCACATAATGCCCAACCTCCTGTGGCTGGAATATGCAAGCAGTTCCTGGAGGATGCAGCTGTAATTTCCAATGTGTCGTAACAGGGAAATAATGTGTTCAGATCATTTACAAATTATTCTAGGTCAGTTACTGTACAAGTGATAGATTTGGGTTCACACTCTGCAAGGATCCTCACCTTCTGCAAGGCCTGTTCGATTGTTCATACAGCAAATCAAGGATTTCTTAGAATTACAATAATTCGGGGGGTTTAAACACTGTAAATGATGATACAGGTTGCCAGTTGAGGAAGTTTTATGTTGGTTATACCCAGGCTCCTTTGTGCTGGAGGTAACATACAGACTGCTAGCCAAGGATGTGTCAGAAAGCCAGAGAAGTCTGTTGGTTAATCACTTTTGGGCTGTGAGGCAAAATAAAATAGCAGATGAAGTTCTTAACTCGGGTAGTTTGAGCAATGCGTCTTGCTCAAGTTATGTGTTGGAAAGCCAGAGCCAGCTGCAGGCTGAAATCTAAAAGTTTGAGCCGAGCCGAGACAATAATTCGAGTTAGCACTCTTCACAATAGGGTAAAACGATCGCAGGCACTGTTAGCACACAACACGTAAAAATGAATGGACTCAAACAATTATTAAAAAAGAAAAAAAACAAAACAAAATAAAATAAAACGAAATACGTGCACACTCTTCAAAGTTACTATACCTGTTTTGGTGTTGCTTTTTTCCTTTTTTCTGTCTTGGACAGAAATGGAGGATTTCACATTTTGGGTTGGGCGAATCGGAATCTTGTCATCCTTAATCAAAGCATCTTTTTGCCTCGTCGCCGTTCATTTATCCTGTTTTTCGGTTGGCAACAACCAGTTTTACCTTGTCCACATACACTATGAAACACTTGGGCAGAAAATGTGCCGAACAAACATTTGAGGCTTCTGTAGGTGTAAACAGTGTGCATCTTTTCAGCAAGACCTTGGGAATGTGAAATGAAGCACAGGCGGTGGTGGACTATTGTGCTTGCCCTCCATCCTGTTTGTACAGCTCGTCTAAGAATTTTTTAACAAGATACTGAAACTCACATTGCTGCTGGTGCTGCTTTTTACTAAGCCATACTTTTTACTTTTACTTGAGTAGATTTGTGAAGAAAAAGTACTACTCTAACTCCGCTACTTTGGGCTACATAAAAGTCGTGACATTTTTCCTCATTATTCTACATATTAGATTTATTTATTATTATTCTTTATGTTTTTTTTTTTTTTTTGCCAGCGATGCCTTTGCCAAGAGTAACGCTACTAATTTCACCGATGAGACGTCACAACAATAATCACATGACTCCATTTCACCAATCAGACGCAAGCTTGCAGTTCAATGATCACGCCAGCCTGTTCATGTGGCGTTTTTAAAGCACTGTAAAAAATAAAGTATTTGACATAGAGGTACTAAACCTCTCTTCGAGTTTTTATTTGGCACCAAATGACCACGGAAAACCGAAGATATGAACCTTTTAATTTCATAATAGTGACTATAACAGAACTACAGTATTCACTATTCAAACTATGAACAGTTTTCTCCACTAGAGGGCATTCATGGTCTTTAGACGAATAATGAGTCATTTTGTTTTTTTCCTCCCTCTCTTGCCGGAATTCAATGATTTTTTTTTTTTTTTTTTTTTTGTCTTAATGTGGTTATGTACTGGGTTATTGTACAGTGTCATTATAACATCAGTTCATATAGATACGTTTGTGCGGAGAGAAAAAAAAAATACCAATGTTAAAAAAAAGAAAATCAAACAAAAATAAGCAGTTACTCACAATGTTACTCATTACTTGAGTATTATTTTTATTGGATAGTTTTTTACTTGTACTTGAGTTCATTTTTTGGATGACTACTTTTACTTGATAATATTATTTTGAAGAAACGCTACTCTTGCTTGAGTGACATTTTTGGCTACTCTACCCACCTCTGCATAGATCCAACATCCAGCACCATTGGCAGGACAAAATACACAACACTTTCCTTTTCTTTATATCATTTTTTGAGCAAAGTATGTGCAAATATGCCAATTCAAGTGGCCCTCGGAATAGCCACGAGCAATTGCAAGCTACGCACATTTAATTGGTTAAAATAATTCTAGCATTCAAAAATGTCTACTAAAAGCAATTTCAGGCACTTCCTGGAAAATATAAGTTTATATTGACATTTTTCTCCATTAGTACAAAGCAGAGAAAATGTTCTTTCTGTTCAAATTGTTAAACATGATTCAATCTGCTTGGAGGGTCTTGATTTAAAATGCATTTTGCACTTTAAAATAATCTAATTTATTTTAAGTCATATTTAATTATTTTTCATTCATTTAATTCATTATATATGCACACATTTTTTTAATTATATATTTGTTTTATTGTCAGTGCTATTTTAATGTAGCATATCATAGCAAAGTCACAGGCAAATTCACATTTTACATGATTGATTTATCATGTTGCTAAGAGATTTAGGTGTCAAGATTAAGAAAACTGCATACAACAGAAGGCAGTAAGGACAGCATATGAAGAGGTGTGGGAAAGGTGAACGTCTCCAGATGCAAGTGCAATGCCACGTGACACTCAGACGGCCCATCAGAACTACCTGAGACTCCAGTCAGTATGAAACAGGAGTGCTTTGTTGACAAGCCATCACTGGAAGTCTCCGACAAGGGCTTTCAGCAAACCCCTGTCTACTCTGTCCATCCCCTCCCCTCTAGAGCCTCCCCCGACACACCCGCTTGAACCCTACACCGCAATGTATGTCAGCACTGTCATTAGCGTAATTGCTGATCACGTACACAATTGTCTCAGCCAAATGTGTTAGACATGCATCAGTCCTCAAGTAGCTTGTCTTTATGATGATTGATCTAAGTTGAGTCTTTTCTTTACACTCTTTAGACAGACCAACATTTGCCTACTTTTTTCATATTCGAGTGTGAATGTCTAAATGTTTATGTTTTGTAAGTTTCAACGTATCAGATTTTGCGTTCTTCAGATGAAAACTGACAGTTTGATTCTGAGGTATGCTGATGGATATGAGGACAGTGTGTCACGGACAGGTAGCAGTGAAAAATTGCCCTTGTTATTCTTGTCGACAGTCATGCTTTTGGAATTCAAAGCGGTGAAAGTCCTTGCGGATTACTTCTCCATTTTCAGTAAAATATACCTTTTTTTGACAGTCTCTCATGCTTCGTGACAGAGACAAGTATTTTAGGCCTCAGAATTAGATACAGCTGTATACCCACTGAGCTCTAGTGCAAGAACTGTATTATCATTTCTGTCTAAGAAAGCTTATACCGTTCCGTTTCTGTAGACACTGGTGATGATTTAACAAACACAATTTATTTTGAATGCAATTTTAGTATTGAAGCTCACTATCTAGAAATCGTTGTAGTTAGCAGGCTTAACATCAACATCTATGTGAGGACACCAGTGTTGCCAATTCCCCAGTAAGGAAAGTAGCGATTGGCTTTCCTAAAAGCCGCTGGCAGTCGCTGGATGACATCATCACCTAATTTGCATAATTGTCTATTTGCATGTGATGTTAATGGACGCTGTTGGAGAGAGGAATAACGTCGTGGGAGAGGCATAAAGTGAGTAAAAAAATAACACCAGAAAGGGCCCCCATATTTGTCGCTAGTCGCTTTTGACCAAAAAAGTCGCCCAGTGGCTTTTGAAAATCGCCAGATTTAGTGAGAAAGTCGCCAGGTTGGCAATATTGGAGGTCACCTATGTAACACGTAATAGCTAATATATATAATATATCGTAATATCTCTTCTTTTAGGATTGTATTCACTATACTTTTATCATAGATTAAATTTACTGATTTGTTAGGTGTTCAACCGAAGCAGATACTTCTTGCACAGTGTCAAAATAACATTGGTTGTTTTATTTATTTTTTCAAACAAAGTTTTCACCTCATGCCAGTTGTGGTGGTGGTGATGCCAATTTTCAATAAATGAAGTCCAATTATTTGATTGCATGATGTTTGGTAAGGACCTTTGAAAGTCAAACGTGTTTCATGGCTTCTTTGTGAAAATCCGCGTATTTTGTGATTTTCAATTTCCTCAAATTTCAGGGACATACAAATGTGATTATTATTCTGGTTGAATTACAAAAATCTTTTTTTTGTAAAGTTCATTAAAAGTACAATAAGGACAACTGAAAATCTTTTCTTCAGTTATGTTTACAGAAGTGTCCTGTTTTTCTGAGCGAGATTAGAAAAAATTAATAGGACATTCTGGGCATTTTTAACTAAAATGATCCCACAAACCCAGTGAAAGGACATCACAGATTATAAAAAATAATAATTACTATAATAAAATAATTATCACAAATTATCCTGAATACTGTATAAAAATATATATAAGATTATTCCGAAATAAATATATAGATAATAATAAAAATTGAGAAAAGGGGATGAATGGACTTTTAAGGAAACACAATCACAAGGAGAACTGCTGCTTCGTATACGCACATGAAGTGCTGTGTGTAGTGTAGAACACCAGACGGTCTAATTGGCACCACAACAAAGTTCCTATGTAGTTTTATTGAATGAAAAGTGAACACACTCCTTTTTTTCGTTTCTGTCTAATTTTATGACACCTGAAACCATTCACTTACTTTTTATTACCACATATAGCCTCTGCCACAAAATATAGCCACAATGACAATGTCGATGGCATTGGGTTTCAAATGTGTTTTTTTATGACCATTTTCTAAACTCACTTGAGTGAAGAATTTGTCTGTATTCAGAGGTTTTTGATTGTGAGGACAACAGGCAATGGTTTTTATGTTTCAGGAGGCTGGAGATGACAAAGGAGGCGAGCAGTGCACCATCTGTATCAGGTGATGAGTTTATGCGTACTCACTTCTCAGAGGCCGTGAAGCCATGACCCCCATCCTTTGCATTATACTGCACTTTCATTCACTTTCCTTTAATGGGCAGCAATCATGATTTTGCTTTGCTGAAAAAGAGACTGCAATGCTTCTTGGATTTAAGTGGAATTTTTGCTTGGATGGGAAGTGGCAGTGCACTTAGAACGGCCTTTGTGCAGATATATAATAATTTCCGAGGTCACGTCGGAGGGACACAAAAATCATTTGCACCTTATCCTGCATGCTTACAGCTTTATGCAGTTGGCACTCAAACAGATTGACACATGCCTTAACGCTCATATTTATGCACGTACACTGATAGCACATGCTCACACAGTGGCTGACTCTGTGCATTGTAATATGCTCAGGAGCCTGTACAAGGATTAACAGCTCATTTCAGGGGCTGTGCAGTTGGCCCTCACAGGGGTCTCAAGGGAGGAAGACAGCTGTGCTTGGGGGTGCTGTTTAGGGAGCTTGTAGTTGCATGTGTATGTTAAGGGGGATGAGGTTCCATGGCATATATTTATTTGACACCGCAGAGCATATTCTACCAGTTTAACTATTACATAGCACTGGACTTAACACGGGCAGCTGACTTGCTTCTTTTTCATATGATATTGCTGTTTAAACAAACTACATGGCTGTGAGGATTCAGAACAAGTATGTGACATGGGAATACTTCTGGAGTATCTTATGGAGACCAAAGTTAATTTTAAGGAAGGTTCCAGCTTAGGGTGAGAAGCTCGGTCATCTGGGAGGGGCTCGGAGTCGAGCCTCCACTCCTACGTATTGAGACGAGTCAGATGCCATGGCTCAGGTATCTGATTAGGATGGTGAGGTGCTCTGGGGTTGTCCCACCAGGAGGAGGCTCCAGGGTCAAGCAAGGACAAGCTTCGGAGCCTATGGCTAGGTTCATACTGCAGGTCTTAATGCACAATTCCGATTTTTTTTCATATCTGATTTTTTGGCATGCCCATTCAGACAGCCTTTATCCATTTAGCCTGTTCAAGTATTACACATGCGCACTAATTCGCAGTCCGACACGCGCTGAGCAAACTGGCCCGCATGCGCAGAAGCATCAAAACGAATGACTACACATGCTGGCTGCATGTCATTCCAGGATGATATTTTGACTTCCAAAAAGAGGACACAAATAACAGACATTAATAATGCTGGTTTAGTTTTATATTCAAAGTTCATATGGATTTATAGAATGCATGCACTCACTGTACGTGTGTGACGCACACACATAAGCCTTATTTGTGTGGGTCAGTTTGCCCCGACTCGGCCATGTGCGCAATATTGCTTATTTGACGCACAGAAAGAAAACAAGCATTATAAGGCTTATCCTTTTCTTCATTTTATTTTATTTTTTTATGACTTTGGTCAAGCCCGCCTCCTGCGTAAAAGCCGAGTTCAAGCTAGGCGCTAACGCAAATGCGCAGTTATTGCTGCCGTCCTGCCTGCCGCTCTCGCTCTTTGCTAACGTAATTGCTGCATGAATTCTGATTTGGGAAACTTGACAGCTCAGACCGCCACCACATTCTGGGAAAATGTGGCCCTTATCAAATTTAAACCACATACGAAATTGACCCAGATCAAATTTAAATGGTCCACTTCTATGCAACTTGTCCTGTTCAGCTTGTTTAATGCCTCACTCGAGTCGGAAAAAACAACAAAAATCAATCGGTCTGAACCTAGCCTATGTCTGCCCGCTGACCTGTAAACGCCTTACGATCCCCCTTGAGGAGACGTTTAAAGTTAATGAGAAGAGGGAAGTATGGGTGTTCAGTTAATTTTGTTTTTACGGCTCTCTGAATAGGGTTCGTAACTCAGAATTGATGGATTATTCGCCATGCACTCTTTTGATTATTTGTTATTATTTGAATTATTATTATTATTATTATTATTATCATTATTTGAAACAGCAGGTAATAACCAAAAAGTATGCATGAATACAATAAACAAAATGTTTTTGCATTAAATTTTAAATGATATGTAATTTAAAGGTAAATAATTAACAACAATGTGAGCATGAGTTCACCATCTTAATAGTCTCTATCTAAACAATAATGCGATCAACTATAATATAAATAATCAGATTTTATTATAACAGATTCATTTAAGCATTCTATATATAATCATCATCGACATTAATTTAAATTTAAAATAGTTTTAAATATACTGTAAATGTAATCATGATGCATAGCCAAAAATAATGAGAAGCAATAAAACATAGGCTTTATACCACCTATGCCAGCAGAACTACATACACAAGTGGATACAAGCGGAACTGCACCAATGAACTACAAATCCCAGCAGTCAAACCAGGAAGTAAAGTGCTGGTATTAAAGCCGCATTCGAGGAAGGTGGGAAATCGGACTTTTCCAACCTCCGACCAGGAAAAAAAAATCATTGGCACGCCACTCGAACTAGGTGGTCTTAGTTGCGAAGTCAGGGGAAAAAAAGTACTCTGACTTCACAAGTTGCTTAAGTCTGACGTCACTCAAGAACTTGTCGTTGCCCGTAGAAAAGCAGACTTGTCAATGGTAAAACCAAAGCTATACGATTGTAAAAAATATATTCATCTGTAACATATGTATTATTAAATGAATTGAGTTAATCACCACAACTACCTGTACCATTAAATGATTTTTACTGACTTTGCTTAGGGATATACTGCTATCTCTTTGCACCAAGTTATCTAATGATTCATATAAAAGATATTCCATTTTAAACGATGTAACTAAAGAAGGAAGTTTATAGTGTGTACTATTTACCTCAGCCGTCATTTTTCCGCCACTATTTGATTGCTTACAAGAAGGCAAGTTTGCTGGAGGTCAAAATGTCTTTGATGGCTAAAGTAAAAAGACAACTTGTCACAATCAGCCAACTTTGCTGTTTACATTCACTTGGAATGCTTTGAGGTCGCAACAGCTACCATCCGAGTGGGGTAAGTCTGACTTCCCACCTTCCTCAAATGCAGCATTACACGAGCTGTAATGCAAGTTAAACATTTATATTTTCGAATGAAATGAACAAAACGTGACAATACTCCAACCAAACAGATTTCAGCATGGATCGCCGTAATTGTGGGTTTCAACTTCAACTTTATGACATTTGGCCCTTGTTATTTAAATGCTACTACTGCAAGTGATACAAACAAACCAAGCAAGCAAGGGATATAAACAACAGACAATAATACTATGGATCAAACAAACACGAACATAAAGTAGCTTCTCATCAGGGTCATGCTGGTGATGAATACTGGGGATTCCACTGAATCAAACCACAGTGCCTTTTTTATACAACACCAAAATGGTCACCTGTCAGTGGAGACCCTGTCCCATCCCATCCCATATGATATGGTAGGTTCCACATACAGTAATTTGAAAAGAAAAACAAAAATGTTAGTTTCACAAAGTACTTGTCACAGTCGTGGGCTGAGGACCCTGAAGCAGGCAACCGAGTAGGAGAAGGTTTGGCCGAAACTCAATTTTATTGAATATGAGCTACAAGACAGTTAGCCAGGCGTGGGGGGTGTTCGGAAGTTTGGAATCTGTGGCGTAGACAGCTGGGGCGATGGGACATGTTGTGGAACAAGCCGGATGGTGAAATAAGTGTGGCGGTCAGAACCTGTGGATTCCGTTCCGTGGAGAGTCTGGGCAAAGGTGCAGGGCGTGAGAGGCAAAAACGAGCTCCTGAGACGAAGAAAGAGGTCGTTGATAAGGTAGGCAAAACACAGCAATCATAGAACATGAGAAGATTCTAAAGCCCCTGTCACAAATTCCATAACACCAGGAATATTGCGGGATTTAACCGTGCAGCAGTTGTATGTGAAAACAATTTCTTGGGTCGACTGACACAGAGATTACGCGGACATTTTATGGGTCGCGGTGTGCGTGATAGCAGGCGTTAAATTCGCGGGTCACAGCACGATGGCTGACGACGTAAATATCATGGCGGGCCCATCGTCACTTCCTCCCTCTTCGTAGTAAGATGAAAAGCGGTAAACAAACATCGCAACTATCAACATAGCAAGCTGGAAATAGCTAAATTAAACTGAAAATATAACGAAATTAAATTGCTACGCGATCGTAGAGCAATGGAAGAAAGTCCATCTTCCATCTTTGGAAATGTATGGTATATTTTGTTGCCGATGTTAGGGTCAGGTACTGCGGAAACAAGGTTGTACTTCAAAGCAGAAGACAACAGAGGGTTGTGTTCAAGGGTTTATTAAATACAAAAATACAGTGGTACATCGACATCCGGTCGCTTCGACACGCGATCTTTCGACATCCGACGTAAAATTTGACTCGCCATTTGTTTCTACATCCGACGACATGCTCGAAATACGACGATCTATGACAGCGGCGCAGTTCTTTTTTTTTCCCACAAGACGGACTCACGGAAGATTTTTTTGTGAGAGCAATCAACATGGGTTCCAATCATGTTAGTGCAGGTGGTGAAAAAAAGGAAAAAAGTGATGCTTACCATTGAAATGAAGTTTGAAATAATAGCGTCGTGTGCGCATCCATGAACTGGCTCGACAATATGGCCGTACAATGTCTACTCTCGACGGTCCGCCTCCGACCTCCGTTCGCCAGTCGTTATAAGTTAAGGTGACAATTATTATTGTGGCAACATCGCCAAAGAAATCACCAGCTTTGTCAGGTTTCTAGTCATTTATGCCATCAACGTTTGCAACGCCTATTGTCCCTCGCAGCTGAACATGTAAAGTGAAAGTGAAAATAGTCCTCCCTCCCTCACTCTGGCACGTCAACCACGCGGTGCGTTCAGGTTCAGCAAAAAATGTCTGCCACATTAGAACCCTATTCGTTACATTATTACGGGAATTATTATTATCATTATATTATTATTCCGATTTTTATTTATAATTCATTTGTTTTGCTATGTGTAACTGCCATTTGTAGTAGTACCAGCAATATTTATTAAGGATTTAGTGTAGGTTTTTGGGCTGTGGAATGAATGAATGGAATTATAATGTATTCCTATGGGAAAATCCTGCTCGACATACGACCATTTCGACTTACAAACAAGGTCCTGGAACCAATTAACTTTGCATGTAGAGGCACCACTGTACATGCGATCGCTGAAAAGTGAGAATTACACAATGCGTCCGTGACAGTAGAACCAAGGAAGAGAGTCCATCATCCATCTTTAGAAATGTGTGGTTTATTTTGTTGCCGATTTTAGGGTCCGTTACTGCGGAAACAAGGTTGTACTTCAAAGCAAAAAACAACGGAGGGACGCGTTCAAGGGCTTATTAAATCTAAAATTTAAATACAAAAACGTACACTACCTAAGCGGTAGGCAGAGAGCCGATAAGACAACAAAACAAAGCCAGCAAGATTCTTCCTTCCCGAGCCAGTGGGATTCTTCCTTCCACCCTTCTCTTGGATCGCAGCAGCCCTCCCCGCACAGAGAGCGCCAGTGGGCAACACGAGACAAGTCTGTGAAAGTGTCCAAGCCGCGTCATTCTCGGGACATCTTTACATGCGTGAAAGCAATGAGGCGAGTAAATCCCGCATCACTTTAAACAGGAATTTCCCTGGATTTGTGTGTGAAAAGGGCTTAAGAGTGCACTGAGAGAGAAGATCCAGCAACGTAGCTGAGCTGTATTAGGGTGATACTGTTTTCACATGGTCCATGCTTTGTTTGATAATTGCTTATGAAACAATTAAGTTTAATTACATTTTGCCCAGACAAAGTACTCTCGTCATTTCTGGTTATAGGGCCCAGGTTGGCCTTACTATGGAAATGCACAAACGGTTGACATTGATGAAGGGTCATGTGAAGATGTGCCTTCACATAAAGCCAAATAAATATTTAGGTCCCTGTCTGTCAATTTTTAAAAAAAGGGTTTCATGTCACATGGCTTCTAGAGTGACAAATTGGGAATTTGAGTGAATGAGTTTTGTTGACCTCCACCACTTGTACACTTTTATTTATTTATTTATTTGTAAACAACAGTAAACAGACCATTTTATTATTCTGCTCTGGCATGTTTTAGCATTGGGGATTTTTTTTTTCCCTTTACTTTCTGGACTGTTGTTTACAGGTTAAAATGTCATGCCTTTTTGTGGGCTGGATCTAACTCTCTGCTCTAAATCAAACACGGTCAAGTCCAGGACTTAAAGAAAAAGGAACATATGACCAAATTTTAGAGCTTTAAGAAAGCCTTTGGCGAAATAAATCATTATCACAACAACCATTAAATGGAATTTTAGGTATTACTCGTCCAATATAGAACATACATATATATTTATATATAAATGTACAGTGCCTTGCAAAAGTATTCGGCCCCCTTGAATCTTGCAACCTTTCGCCACATTTCAGGCTTCAAACATAAAGATATGAAAATTAATTTTTTTGTCAAGAATCAACAACAAGTGGGACACAATCGTGAAGTGGAACAACATTTATTGGATAATTTAAACTTTTTTAACAAATAAAAAACTGAAAAGTGGGGCGTGCAATATTATTCGGCCCCTTTACTTTCAGTGCAGCAAACTCACTCCAGAAGTTCAGTGAGGATCTCTGAATGATCCAATGTTGTCCTAAATGACCGATGATGATAAATAGAATCCACCTGTGTGTAATCAAGTCTCCGTATAAATGCACCTGCTCTGTGATAGTCTCATGGTTCTGTTTAAAGTGCAGAGAGCATTATGAAAACCAAGGAACACACCAGGCAGGTCCGAGATACTGTTGTGGAGAAGTTTAAAGCCGGATTTGGATACAAAAAGATTTCCCAAGCTTTAAACATCTCAAGGAGCACTGTGCAAGCCATCATATTGAAATGGAAGGAGCATTAGACCACTGCAAATCTACCAAGACCCGGCCATCCTTCCAAACTTTCTTCTCAAACAAGGAGAAAACTGATCAGCGATGCAGCCAAGAGGCCCATGATCACTCTGGATGAACTGCAGAGATCTACAGCTGAGGTGGGAGAGTCTGTCCATAGGACAACAATCAGTCGTACACTGCACAAATCTGGCCTTTATGGAAGAGTGGCAAGAAGAAAGCCATTACTCAAAGATATCCATAAAAAGTCTCGTTTAAAGTTTGCCACAAGCCACCTGGGAGACACACCAAACATGTGGAAGAAGGTGCTCTGGTCAGATGAAACCAAAATTGAACTTTTTGGCCACAATGCAAAACGATATGTTTGGCGTAAAAGCAACACAGCTCATCACCCTGAACACACCATCCCCACTGTCAAACATGGTGGTGGCAGCATCATGGTTTGGGCCTGCTTTTCTTCAGCAGGGACAGGGAAGATGGTTCAAATTGACGGGAAGATGGATGCAGCCAAATACAGGAACATTCTGGAAGAAAACCTGTTGGTATCTGCACAAGACCTGAGACTGGGACGGAGATTTATCTTCCAACAGGACAATGATCCAAAACATAAAGCCAAATCTACAGTGGAATGGTTCAAAAATAAACGTATCCAGGTGTTAGAATGGCCAAGTCAAAGTCCAGACCTGAATCCAATCGAGAATCTGTGGAAAGAGCTGAAGACTGCTGTTCACAAACACTCTCCATCCAACCTCACTGAGCTCGAGCTGTTTTGCAAGGAAGAATGGGCAAGAATGTCAGTCTTTCGATGTGAAAAACTGATAGAAACATACCCCAAGCGACTTGCAGCTGTAATTGGAGCAAAAGGTGGCGCTACAAAGTATTAATTCAAGGGGGCCGAATAATATTGCACGCCCCACTTTTCAGTTTTTTGTTAAAAAAGTTTAAATTATCCAATAAATTTTGTTCCACTTCACGATTGTGTCCCACTTGTTGTTGATTCTTGACAAAAAATTAAAATTTTATATCTTTATGTTTGAAGCCTGAAATGTGGCGAAAGGTTGCAAGGTTCAAGGGGGCCGAATACTTTTGCAAGGCACTGTATATATAATTTTCATGGTTATTCTTTAAAAACTCTATTTTATACTACTAACTATGACTTGTGGGAAGCCGAGACTCCAATTCACAGTTGGCCATCTCCCTAATCCAATCTAGTCTTATGGTGCTGGCAATGATGTGCCAGTGTTGCAGCAGTAGGGGATTGTATTGTGAAAAGAGAAGGGTATTATAATATTTTGAAACCCAAACCATTCAGACCTGCTTCTCTTTCTGTGATGCCACGCAGTATGCGATCGAGGGGCATTTAGCATTTAATCGCTTGTCATACTCAATCAAGAGATGATGAAACAATAATGAAATAATGCATAGTAAGTTGTTAAAGTTGACAAGCATTTGCTTGGATGTTTTCCTTCGACATGGGATAGAATAATGTGTTGCAGGGCAAACGTTTGAAAAGAACACAATGATATACTGACTGACAAACTTTTCAGTTGTCATTTTTGTACTCAATATGGAGAACAGTGACACCTTATCTATGTTTCTCTAGTCCGTAATGTTGGACACACATTTACTATGCCCTCTGAAACAATTATCAAACAACTGAATGCTGTCCTATTTTAGTTCCTCACCACCGAAGACACATCCTACTGAGGCTTCTGCAGAACCGTTGCTTCATTGTTCTCAACACAACAGCTGTGACTTAATGAGTTCATTCCAAAGTGCTCAGCCTTTGCTCAAGTCTGAGCTGCTTCCACTGCTGTCTTCTCATTGACCACATGACCACTGTAGCCGAGGTATTCACTGGGTCTTAATAGTAAGACACACAAGAATGCAATGGTGGCTGAGCCTTTGCCACATTGTGGCCTTTCTTGGAAAGCTTGTGAACTCAATTCCAGCAGCTTATGTTTACCATGACAAACCAGTGACCTATGGGTTCATACTCCTAATTTGGGGAGAACCACCCACACTCACAAATGTTAACTTTCTCATGGCAGCTCAACTAATTGCTTATATTTTCTAAACTGTGTTGTTTCGCTTTCAAATTGTTAGAAATTGTGTCTCATTTTTAAAGGCGGAAACACAATGGTTAGTTAATTTTGTTTGATTTATGAAATAATAAAATATAATACAACTGTCTGGCCACACAATTACTCTAAAAAAATGGTTTGTGTCTGCATCAGATTGTTTATTTTAATTAATACCAACCTCCTGTATTTGCCCCAATTCTATAATCCAGCCTCATGCAGTATTAATGAACAAATAATGAACAGACATCGAAAAAATTTACCAATTTCCCAATGTCAACAAGTTTTATGCACTTCACAAATATATTCAATAGGCCCAGGCACCACCCTATTCACATTTACTTGCAGGAGTTTTGAACATTAACAAACAATTGTAATTAAAATGACACAAAAGCACTTTTGCCCTGTATCTCAACTGGGATAGGCTCTGGCATCCCACAACACGGATGAGGATAAGTGGGGTAAAGAAATGAACGAATGGGTAACACCCATGCACTCATACTTCATAACTTTACGCAATGTGTACTGTGCTTGTGCATACTTACTCATACAGCAGTGTGAAATTTGGTAATATTCTCTTTTCAGTGTGATTCGTCCCCTGTCCCACCACTTATTCATGATCAACTTGCATAATAGAAACTGAAAATGGAATAACTAAGTAAACGTCGCATACAGTAATGCAATATTGTTCCATTAAGTGTTGGAGCACATGCTGGAGAAGTAGTCAGCTAACTGTGGACAGAAAAGGGGAGTGGCGGGCAGAGATTTTTCACCCAGACCGAGTAAAATCAAACATTTACTACCATCCACAGCATGTCCGTCCTAATCAGCTCTTGCCTGGTGATAGTCAATGTCGGTTCCTGGGACGGTCGGGTTGGGCGGTCGCCCAGGGCGGCAAATTGCTTGGGGCGCACACACGCGAGGTGCACGTAAGTGATTGTCGACGTTTATAATAGGCGCTCCTAGCGTTGCAATGACATCCCCTGCAGACTGCAGTTACTGTCTGCATGCAACACATAGAGAAGGAGGTGTGGGAGGTGATTGGATAAGTTAACAGTGTCATTCACCTAGGGTTGACTTTGATTCTTAATGTGCAAAGTATCTTTTTTTAGTACTTTGGGTGTCAAATTTGCCTCTTGTAGGACGTTTCGCCGGTGTAGCACAAAGGCGCTGCACAAGATCATGAACATTCCTCACAATGCTATGTGGAGGAATATTTGTATTAAATGTGTTTTTGTGTCCGTTATTTTTTTATCCTTCACACTCGTAATTTGGTAGTCTTTAGCTTGTTTTTTCATCGGCTACGGAAAGTGTTGTTAATCTTACTTTAAAAAAGTAATTAATTACAGTTACAAATTACTTCTCCCAAATAGAATTGCATTAGTAACTCAGTTACCTGAATGTAAGAGTAATTAGTTACTTGGCAAAGTAACTGGTGATAATTTTCATGGTTTTTATTCTCAAAAAAAAAAAAAAAAAGAAAATACAGGTCACACAATGTGAAGTTTAAATGGTTTTGGGGACAATTGGCCCTAGCCCAATTCTTTACCCTAAACTTAACTAGACACAGGGGTATTGTGGATATTGCAATAACTAGACAGTTACCTTTGCTATGTGTGGAAGTCATTTAATGTTGTGAATCAACCGTTAAAGTTGTTAAAATTGCTCTTATTGCATTAGTTCCCTTCTGTCTACTTTCGACATTTGTACGTTTTAAAACTGTTTCATCATTTAAAGATTTAAGTTAGGTTTTGCCGATTTAGGAGCATTTTAGATAAAAAGTTACTTACGTTTGCTAGGAAGGTTCTCTACAACAGAGCCTTTTTGAGAAGTCTACTGCTTTAAGATGGCGGCTGTTTACCAACGCATCTTGTTCTTTATACATGTCGCTAATGCCACCGTGTCTGTCATTTGCATCTAGTTCTGTATATATGTGATATCTACCGTAGCATCATGTGGCCGTAGTTTGTAGGCTATTGGCTACAGTCAGGTATTATTGGAGCCACCTAGCATAGTAGCATCGCATTTGCAACGTCGTCACACTCCCTTGCCTCCTACCCACTCCTGCTCTGCTCTCTAGTCTCTGTGAGTCCATCTTTCTCAGAGTTTTCTTGCGTAGTCAACCAACATAGTAACGCATAGTAACACACGTCTTTCCCGCCTCAGTAACGGTAACGGCGTTGCCAAGATGAGAAAAGTAATTAATTAGATTACTCACTACTGAAGAAAATAACGCCGTTAGTAACACCATGATATTCTAACGCCGTTATTAACAACACTGGCTACGACTGTTAGCATCATACCAAAATAATTAATGTGAGCAGTGAATGTAGTGGCTTGAAGGGACAACACATGCAAATGTTCACTATAGACCCCAATCACCACCGTCACACAATCACGTGATTGCTGTATTGTGCCGCCATATTGTCCGTCATTGTGTGTCCGTATTGTCAGTGAGCGTAGTTTCTAAAGGTGGATTCACTTGCAAATTATGGAAGCCCCGGTGCTTTCAGACGCTGTAAACTCATTGGATGAGTTGCATAAAAGCCGTTATTTGGAAAAGCTTCGGTCGATCCAGTCGCCAGATCCATATTTGATACCCAAACCGATGTTTCCTTCCGTCCGGTCCTGTCCCGTGCGTCAGAGCTCGTCCTGAGACCACAACATTTCCAACCATACTCCAGTTTATGTCACGATGAGGAGTCGGGTACCCAAAATCGGCACCGGCCCAAATATACAGTAAACCGACATTTGGTCAGCTGGGCGTCACCGTTGTCACGATTGTAAAATGAAAATTGATCAACAACGGGCCGATGTGTGCCGAAAAATAGCTGCCCCGCGTGAAAAGTCCCTCCTGACGGGAGCGCTTATTTATAACGCTTTATTGACGTGAAAAGATCAAATGCTTTCATGGACGCATTACAATAATGGATTTACGACTGTAAGATCAGTTTTAAATAATTAAATGACACAAAATATTAGAACTATATTTTAGTAACAAATTATGGACCTTGCCACATAACCATCTTTGAACAGAAATGTATTAGTCTACAGGTTTTCACGACCATATCCCAATTACAATCACACAGGTATAATATTTATTAGTTCAAGCAGAGTAAAATAATACATATTCACAGTACAAGAAAGTAGTTTCCGTGTGGGCGCTCCCATCAGGGGGGACATTTCACGCAGAGTGGCTATTTTTCGGCACAACACCTGTTGTTGCGCTCACCTTCTTGCTGCGCGACCGTGGCGACGAGCTTCGTAGTCTCCGTCTGATGATGTCTGCAATCGTTTCGGCATCATATTGATGTTTTCGCTGCTGTCTGACGGCTGTCGACACAAACGCATCATGGACCGAGATAAACAAACCGTGCTGCTTTAGAGATTTGCCCTTTTAACAATGGGCACACAGCAACTACTAAAATGACCGTTTATCTTCTCTACTACTGCAACCAACCGCCACACATGCCTTCACCATTTTGATTAATCAATGTTAACGATTGTCAGGAAGGTTTTTGGGTTCGTTTACTAGGCGGTGATTCCTTAGACAAGCAGAAAAACACACAGTAATAGGAGGAATGTACGTAGCGGTAATATGTAAACACGATGAGCTGACGGACAATGTGGCGGCACCAGTCAGGGGGGCGGAGTTGTGACGTCACGTGATTGGGATCTATAGTTGGTTTATAGTTAAAAGGATGTTTTTGATGTTTAGTAAGCTAAACACATTAAGTCTGTGAATATTGACTATATTTCTGTATGTTATTCACCAGATGCTAAATGTGTGCACAGGTATGCACACCTGCACATGAGCCCAAAAAAGTCACAAGACACAAGTAGACATTTCCACCCTTTCTTTATTATGTCTACAATATTTTATTAATGTTTGTGGTGTTAAATTAATATTCTCTTACGCATTTCTATTGCTGTGCACTTTCAACTGGTTTGATAGTGTTAATGAATGTAACGTTCTAAGCAAATACTGTGTTTTGGTTGTTGGGTTGTGCTAAGTATACTTCCGGCGCTGTATTTTGTGGGCCAACCATCTTTGTTGTTGTTTTTTTTTCTTTTTTTTGCGATGGTGAGGGGGTGGGGGTGGGGCAAAGTATCTTGTCGCCCAGGGCACCATGTAGGCGAGGAACGCTACTGGTGGTAGTGTTCCACACCGATCCTGTCAATGTTGAACTTTCAGGACATACAGTAGGTAAGCGAGTTCATTTCACCACATCTCCATTCTCCAAGTCTGCTGGGTCAAAAACTTTACTTGTCCCCATGGCAAAGCTGTAACGCCAGCTAAGAAAAGCTTTGCGTGGTTTTTCATAGTCCCAATGAACATGTAAGGTAATTAATCGTTCTTTTTCTTTTTCGTTCTGTCAGCACCATCACATAAGCACTGAAAACCAATCGTTCTTCATACTTTTCTCCTGTGTGATCTTCATGGCAGCAGAATGGCTGTTGCAGCTTGGAAGAAGCAGTTAGGATGCTGTCACCGATATTTATAAGACATGCAAAAGTAGTTGTTTTACTCATTCTGTTTCTTTTGTAGACTTGACAGTGAGAATACTAGTGACGATAGGCAGCAATGACATGACAAGTACATCATGAGAGTGGCCTTGTGGAACCATGTAAATCATTCCATGTGAGTCTTTTCTGCAGATTGTAGATTTGAGCTGGAGGATTTGTTTTTATCAAAAGATTTATTCATGCAGACGCAGAGGAATTAAATATTGTGACAAAGCTAAGAAGCAGTATATTACGTGACCAGAATTTTCAAAGTGTTGATCTACATTCAGCTAAGTGGAACAGCTTCATTTTGTCGAGTTTGTACCTTAGGAAACAGTGCCTGTCACAGTGTGACACGTATGCATACAAATTGATGTGCTTGTGTGTTAGGGCCCATACAAACGAGGCTGTATTACATGCCAGGCAGAAATATGATGTTGAACAGCCTGGAGTCACACCCCTTTAACCCCAGGAAGAACACAGCATGGAACTGTCACTTGAGTCAGGCGTCATTATCGCTGCAGGTCTGAGTTCTTAGTGAAGGCTGATAACTTTATGATTTGATTCACTTGAATTGAGAAGTAATTAAAAAGAGAGGTTGGCATTGAGACCCCATAATGAAAAGGTATTATTCATGCATTCTATTGCATGATGTTATGCAAATGCACAAAATCCGTGTGCAATAAAGTCACACTAGGGCATAACTTAAATCATAAATTTGCAACAGTTATTCATCTTTCATTAATCTTATCACAAATTTGAGACTGGGTTTGTATAAATAGATGTTAACAACGAAGTATCACAAATGTAAATTAAAAAGTAAACACAAAAAAAATCACAAAACTTTCAAGAACAACTTTTAGCTTCTTTTAAAGTAAACAATGATTTATTACCAATTGCATTTTTCTCAGTACACCAGCAAAGACAAAGACAAAAGTTGTGTGAAAAATCCTTTATATTTGTGAGGAATAGAAATGGTATAGTTCACTGAACCGTATGACGCTCAAATGATTATTTGGTCCAAATTAAATAAGAAAACTCAGAATATTACAAAATGAATTTGAAAATCTGATCACGTTATAGAGAATCAATTCAACACATTATGGTTTCAAACTGTGATCTAAATCATATAACATTGCAATTTGTTCTTGAAATAAATATTGCTAATTTCCTAAAAGATGGAGTGTATTAAGATATGTAGTGGCTTGTTTATATAGCATGTCTCTAAAACTCCATCTATCCAATATCATTCATTTTATTTCAGATGAGAAAGAGGTACTTGATATTATCTTTAAATACTCAACAGCTTTGAGACATTGAATGCAATTTATGATTAAAGTTCCTCAATCTTTAGATTTTTTTGGGGCACATAATCAAATTGTCAAGCTCAGTGACACCATCTCCCTACTCAAAATAATGAAGTACCAGGGCATTTCTCCATGAATTTGACAGATGCATAATAAGCGACAAAATATTAAAACACTTCCTCATCAAGAGATAAAATGTACATTTCCCATGCCTGAAGGCAGTCAATTATATGACAAGTACATCTAATGAACAATGCAAAACTATTGAGAATTTAATCAAAAGGCAGTGGCATGGTCCCAGTGCAGATGGAAAATGATTAACACAGTTAATCAAACATCCCAGTGTTAGGTTAAACACGGCCAGCCTTTGCCATCATCTGAAATATGAATGGGATGCTTAGCACATTTCCATTTTTCCTTTTGCTTTCGCCTTTGGAACATTGATAATATTCATCATCTTGACCCTGTTTATTCTTTTGCTTTCATGAAGGTATTTTTGTTAACCATGACATCTCTGACAAATGTCTTCTCTTTGAAAGCAAATGCCGACACTTCAAAATGAGCTAACATCGCCACAGTTATTAAACATTCTATTGCAGCCAGCTGGTCAAAACATGAGTTAGCAGACACAGTAACTAAGTACAGGATATTAAATTACCATTTGTTTGTAAACTTTTACACCATTTCTCGTGATAAATATTACTCTTATTAATCCAAATATTATTTTGGTGATTCGAAAAGGGTTTATGTATTGCCAAAACATGTACATATGCAAGTAAAATATTTTAGAAATTTATCACCACATCAACCTCAAAGCCCAAGTAATGATTTGTATATATTTTTCCATTGCTTAGTTTATTAAATAACAAAAAAGTTTACTTTGTTTAAAATGACAAAATCAAGATACAGTGGTACCTCTACTTCAGAAGGTCTCTACATACAGAATTTTCAGGTTGAGACACACCTCAATGGGAAAATATTGCCTCTTGTTAAGAAAAAAATACTAGCATAAGGAAGGCAAAAATGCAGTATGGCTGGTACTTGCAGCTGCCAGAGTCCACTGAACGTAATATACTTATAACTGCTCTGCAATTGGCTATTGCCTCGCATTCCTGGCATCAAAATGGCTAAGAAGGACCGCCACAGTATGTGTGTATCCCAGCGGCCTTTTCATTCGCCCCTCGTGTTCCAACAGCTTTACGTGATCGTCTCAACTTTGATTCTTTACTCTATTCTTTTTCTGTTTTTTTTTTTTTTTTACCTTATGCACAACTCAGATTTTATGTTTATTGTGCAATAATCTAATTGTAACATATATTTGTTACATGTTAATTATAAAAAAAAGCGTATGTCTAAATTTTGGGGGACTTGAAAAAGATTAGGGCATTTACATGGAAAACGTGTCTACCAACAGAATTTTCAAGTTAAGAAACTACTTCCAAAACCAATTAATTTCGTAAGTAGAGGTACCACTGTATACCGTATACCGTATGTTTCGGACTATAAGTCACAGTTTTTTTCATAGTTTGGCTGGGGGTGCGACTTATACTCAGGAGCGACTTATGTGTGAAATTATTAACACATTATGATATCATTTCACACGTTATTTTGGTGTTTTGGAGTGACACGGATGGTTTGGTAGACTTGTTAGCATGTTCTTTATGCTATAGTTATCTGAATAACTCTTAATAGCTACGGCGACGTTCGCGTTCTGCCTTTGGCAATGTGTGTTCAATTGTATTATTGACTTTTTTTACATTGAAATGCATGCTTTTAGTTTGTGGTGCTTTCACGCCCTAGTGGGGGCGCACTCCCACTTGTTTACGCGAAGAAGAGCGCTCACACGCCAGAAGAAGACTACCAGCTACGCAGCATCTCTGAGCAAGTGGGCGAAAGAGCGAGAGAGAAACACGGCTGCGAACCTACGTTCATTGTTTATGCTTGTAAAATATCTCTACAGAGGCAACGCCTGTGTGTATCATCTTTTCTGTTGTTGTTGTTTGTTTTTCACCCGCGATCGGACACTTAGAGCCAGTTGTGTGGTTGTTTGAATGATGTGCTGTTTGTGTCATTGCTGTAATAGCGGTTAATTATCATTTATTTACGTTGACGCGAACCTGTTTGGTATCGAGGACGAAACTGATTCAGCAAATTATACGGACGTCCAGCATGGTCATTTGGGAGTTTAGCTCGCTGTATAGCCAGGACCGAGCCGTAGCGTCCTGGAGAGGACAGTATATTCGCATTTCGTTGTTCATGCATCATGTAACATCATACTGTACACTTATTCAGCATGTTGTTCTCTATTATATTTTTATATTAAATTGCCTTTCAAGATGACATATCTGTTCTATGTGTTGGAGTTTATCAAGTAAATTTCCCCCCAAAATGTGACTTATACTCCGGGGCGACTTATACTTGTACATGTTTCTTTCCTCTTCGTTGGGCATTTTATGGCTGGTGCGACTTATACTCAGGTGCGACTTATAGTCCGAAAAATACGGTACTTATAGTACTTGCAGTATTATATTCACAGACCTCCATTTTACTGTACTGATCATATTTTTTGCAGCACTCATTATCAAAATGTATTTTGTCTTCATACAGTGGTTATTAGCCACATGTTAAGAAAATGTAATTATGCAACAAAATTCCCAGAAATCTCAATTGAAAGAATAAAGTATCCACCTAACTTAACTAACATGATCTCCTCCGACATGTGTCATCCGTCATGACGCCTCCAGTGTGGTCAGTCAAAAAAAAAAAAAAAAAAAAAAACTAGTCCAGCTGAAAGTCGGTCTTACAACATAGTGGAAAAAATTCCAAATTCTTCTGCCTTGCATGGCTCAAATGGAACTACATCCTATATTTTTTGTGGAAGGGTTTGTTAAATGTATCAATACTCGTCAAAAAATAAAAACTACGCTTTTTAGTTATGGTAAATGGTGTTACACTTGTATAGCGCTTTTCCACCTTCTGTTGGTGGAGTACGAAACAGAAGAATCCATCAATCTCAGTGAGCTATAGGCGATGTCACTCCCTCCGGAAGTGACGACACTGTGATATCAGTGTGAACAGTAAGTTCGTTACGTTACAAATGGGTCATCAAATAATGCATCGATGCATATTTTATTTTGAAGTGATCATTCGTGGTGTGCACAGGTGTACATCTTTTTCCCCCCATTCACCAACTCTCAAAAGCAACTTTTATGCCGTTCACAATTTACAACGCAACAGTAATTAGCCATGATTACAAAGTATCTCTTGAGAAATTGGGACAGAACAATTTACTGCTTTGTCCTCAGGAATGAAGAGATGCCCTTCCTTACATGTCGATTTCCACTCTCGGATTCATTTGCTCTCTCAAGAAGACACAACTAATCAAGCAAACTATTTGATTGCCTTCTTTTGGAATAATTAAGTTCAATAATTAGGGTGACTCATCTAGACTTTTAACTCTGTAAATGAAGATGTTTGAAAATGTCCATCCATATTTTACAAGCATGCAAGCATTTGTTTTGCAAAAGTTTTAGGAAAACTTGGTAGACTTGGTAATAAGCTTAAGCATCTATAGCTTGTATCTTTTTTTTAAACCCTCGGGACCACCTTCTGTGTTTGGAACAGTAATGCTTTATGGAAATAAGCTATATGTACTCAAAACTTATAATTGTGTTCCTTTATACTTGGACAAAGCAGGACCTTTTAATTTGGTTGAATTAATCGGAATCCAAAATTGAAGGGAGGAATGTCTGTCCACAATGATGAATGCTTAAGTAAGATTTTGCCTCAATTAAATTTCAGGCAATTATTCTGGAAGATTATTGACCTCTAAAGGGACTACTGAGGTCACATATTGTCCTCTGTCTTTGCAGTGCAGTATTCATCTTCATTAGGCAGAACAATTGAAGTTGTTTCCTTCCTAAATGAGAGAGTATTAACATAGACAGATTATCCCCTGCACAGTTCACTAAGAAAGCTGATTTAGAATATGGTCAGCACAGGTAAAATGAGATTTTTTTTTTTTTTCCCACATAGCTCTTTGCCTCAACGCCACTCAGATATGACCACAGACTGAATAAACCATTCACAATGCTCATCAGCCAGCTTTTTACCAGCTTGTGTAGTTCTGTATGTAATATAGTCAAGTGAAATTTTTATAGAACACTTAATTGCGAAGTCTTTCAAGGGGCTTCACAAGCCCACGGTCTCAGGCAAAGAACTGGGAGATACCCCAACTGAGGGGGAAAAAAGGGAGAAACCTCAGGAGAAGAGCACAGATGGAGGGATTCATCCACATGACCAGGCTGCAGTGGACATCAAGTGGGCAAAATTAAATGATGTGATGCTGTACAATGTTATTTAAAAAAGCAAGAGATTCCATCTGGTGAAACGAAGTACCACAGAAAATTAATCGGGGTGACCAAATTCTGAAATAAAACATTCAGATGTTCTCATCTTTTTTTAATATGAGTTTATATTATCCTTAAAAAAAATGTGAATTTATTTTCAACATTGCTTATCCTTGTTAGCGTGTCACAGAGTGCTGAAGACCAGATGACTTTGGGCAAAAGACAGCCCACACCCTGAACTGGTTACCAGACACCCATAAGGTACACAAAGACAGTCAACCATTCTTACACAATCACACTGCCTGCGCTGAAGTCAGGCGAATGCACCACGACACCATCAGCAACTTTCTTAGAAAACTATTCAAACATAAATTTCCCCATTGGCAATCAAGGAAATGTTGTACAATGCCCACCCACTGTCATCGATTATAAGTGAAATATGAACTCATTTTCCCACCCAAGTTGATTAAAAGTGAGATCATGAACAGAAAAGCAATGAGGCAATGATGTAATTTGTCCATCAGTCAGTCAGATGTCATCTGAGACAAATTAAGCAGTTTCAGAAACAATGATTTTTTTTGTTTTTTTTTTGTTTTTTTTCTTTTTTTAGAATTATAAATTTTGCTTGCAAAAAATAAATATAAATTGAATTACAGTTTGGCAGCATCTCCGCATTCATAATTTAATTTCTGAGGTGGGTGGAATTTTTTTGTTGCGCCAAGACTTTCTGTATTTATTTTTAGTGCGTGTGATTGGTACATTACTGTTGTTGGCATGACAATGTAGTCTTAGAAATTCTTCTTGTCGTGTGGTAACAATTGGGTACTGCTCCTCAAGTCTGGAGATAATTGAAGAGTAAATGCCTGGCAAAAAGAAAAAAATGCTGGTTTATTATTTCAGATTTCTTTCAAAAGACTTGCAAGAGGATGAAAACTTGCAGATGTTCTCATTTGTTGGCCAATGTTTTATAATTCCTGATTATGATACATCAGCTTGATGAATTATAATTATGATGGCTCCATTTTTGTTTTTTGTTTTTTTTATGACAGAACGCCTGTCTTTTTGTCCCCCTCCCAAGTGTTACACTTGTGAGTGAATGGGTGTCTCGCTCAATCATTTCAAAACACACTGAGAAGGGGGCTGCGTTTACTGTGAAAATGCCACATCTTTTGAAAAATATGTCAATTTTTCCACCAGACAGACTTATAGCACGGCAAAATGAAGCAAATTGGAACTGTTGGCCTCTGCTGAACCATATTACTGGGGACCATATATCATTTTTTTATAGGTCACAAGTGAAGCACATCTGTTTCCACTTGCCTAAGTTTCCATACAAAACATTTGAATGGAGATTCTTCATGTACATCCTTTGCTTTCCTGCTCTTGTTTAAATCAACATGTGCCTCATACATCAGGCCACCCGTCAAAAAGCGCATAAGGCTGAGCTCCACTAGAACTTTCTCAGCCTGTTTGATTAAAGAACGTAGAAGGTGTAGGATGTTTACGCCACAACACAATGATTTGTTTATGCACCGCAGTCTTTTAACAGTCAAGTTTTCTGACAGTTGTGGAATCCAGAACACAACATGCCGATGCTGAACCCGTTTTTTTCTCTCAAATTTGATCTCAAAGCCCCTCATGTGTTTGACTTCTTTTTAATTACTTCCTGTCTGCTGGGTCAATTATAAGTCCTGGATTCTTTTAAGGGGGAGCAGGGCATTTTAAACAGACAGGGATATTAAATAACTGAAATATGAGAATAATCATGAGATCATCCATTGGGGTTTGATTTGATGATTTGATGCTATACTGTACACCCATTTTGAAAGTACTTTTAAATGTTTTAGCAGAAGTTGATTATTTCTACCGCCATTCTTGACTCCATTTTAATTAACCAGTTGAAAAGACAAAGAAGTCTTTATTGATTAAAGTAGATTGAAGTCTTTTAAGTCTTACTTTGTTTTTTCTGTCATCGATTTCAGTCGCATGGGTGCCACCCTTTTGTCACTTAATTAAAAGAACGTATTTAACAAAAATGCTTAAAAGCTCAAGCAGTACTCAGACATATAAGACAGGTTTCCATTAACACATTTACACTTAAATCAACCCTAAAAGCATTAAGTTTGTGTCCGTCTTTGTATTTTGCACATCGTTGGATAGTTTATGTTCAGCGGAAAGTTGAATGCCTCAAGGTTGTACAATTCAGAATAAAAAAGGCCTCTAAAATCACACCAAACGTCAGCATTCAGCAATTTTTAGAACAAGAGGTGACAAAAAAAGAAAAATAAACAAAGGAAGTTACATGAGGTCAGCAAACACCTATTAAAAGTAGAGAGACTGCAGTTCCACCATGAAAGTGGCATCACTGTCATAATGTTAGGTACAGTGTATCACAAAAGTGAGTATACCCCTCACATTTCTGCAGATATTTATTTTATTTTTTCATGGGACAACACTGACAAAATGACACTTTGACACAATGAAAAGTAGTCTGTGTGCAGATTATATAATAGAGTTAATTCATTTTCCCCTGAAAATAACTCAAAATATAGCCATTTATATACAAACACCTGGCAACAAAAGTGAGTACACCCCTTAGACACTACGTACATCCCTAAATGTCCACATTGAGTACTGCTTGTCATTTTCCCTCCAAAATGTCATGTGACTCATTACAGGAGTGCTGTCAGCATTGCTGCAGAGATTGAAGAGGTGGGGGGTCAGCCTGTTACTGCTCACACCATACGCCGCACTCTACATCAAATTGATGTGCATGGCTGTCACCCCAGGAGGAAGCCTCTTCTGAAGACAGTACACAAGAAAGCCCCATAAAGGACTTCCCATCTCATCAGACCATAGGACATGGTTCCAGTAATCCATGTTCTTTGTTGACATGTCTTCAGCAAACTGTTTGTGAGCTTTGTTGTGTACCGTCTTCAGAAGAGGTTCACCGCTTTTAATAGATGAGCGCATGTGTTGAACGTCTCGCCGCGTAGAACAGGGGTGCCCATCTGCCGGGCCGCGGACCGATACCGGTCCGTGGCTACCGTTGCTACCGGGCCGCATAGAAATAATAATTTAATAACGACCGCATTCTGGCTGAATTAACCCTGTGCCCCTGATTAACACACCAATATCCCTGTCTACTCCAGATATAATACTGCGGGATAGATTAGAATGTCGTCATAGAAATCCATTGATTGGACTGCTAGCAGTACATCTTGTTTGTGCATATAATATATTTATGTGCGCTTGTCCTCGATAATAACGTATTGCTAGGCCGCGGGCGCAGCACATTTGTTCCCAGAAATAATTAGCCCCCACACGAGCGAAGATGACTGGAAAACAGACGTCTTTGGAGATATTTTTACGGCAAAAAGGGCACCTGACAAGCCTACAACCTCAAAGACCCAAGAACTGTGAAGGAGTGGATTCGAGACCCGTTTGTGAATAAACCGAGTTATTCGAGCATGTCTGTGCAACAGGAAGATCAACTTGTAGAGATCGCAAATGATGACGACCCTATTAAACGTACATTTGAGACAACAACTCTACCGAGGTTCTGGATTAAAGTCATTCTGGAATATCCTGACATCGCTACAGGAGCACTGAAAACCTTGCTACAATTTCCAACATCGTATCTTTGTGAAGCCGGTTTCTTAATTAATGTTTAACGACAAGGCGAAGTCGTTAATGGTGAGAGCGGTGTGCAGTTGTTGTGTGCAGCTTACATGGCAGGATATATCTGAGGAGAACTTTTCTACAAGTCCTTCCATGATCAAACGTAAGTTAATATTCCTTTCTTTCAAGAAAGTGTGCAGTGTTTACTTTGGAATCGCTGCATTTGCGCATTTTGCGGCTATGTTTAACGTTACGCGCATGCGCAGAACCGCATCGTTGCAGTTTTTGATGGGTTGCAAAATTGGTCAGAACACCGGTCCGTGAAAAAAAAGACCCAAATAACACCGGTCCGTGGTGCCAAAAAGGTTGGGGACCCCTGGCGTAGAAGGAATTGCAGTAACTCAGTAGTATTGGTTGAGTGACAGTGACAATTTTCGTCATCACCCCGAGCGTCCATAAAACATGGCGCCCTCTGTAGGTCAAAACTTGTAATAAATATTATAGATTTTTAAATCAACAGAATTATTTTATGTGTTTCTAATAACATATTTGAGTAAAAGAGAACAATTGTGGCTTATTAGAGCCTACAAGTCTTTAAGTTCGAGGTTCCCTTTAAAGGTTGACCAACCTATGTAGAATGATCTGTTTGAGGTACAGTATATTAACATTCAAAGTTCAGCACGGAGGAAGAGTGGTTAGCACATCCGTCTCACAGTTGTAAGATCAAGGGGTTTAATCCCGGGCTGTGGTCTCTCCGTATGGGGTTTGCATGTTCTCCCCGTGCCAGCGTAAATTTTCTCTGGGTACTCTGGTTTCCTCATCCATCCTAAAAACATGCATGATAGGCTGATTGAACACCCCGAATTGTGTTTGGGTGTGAGTGCGTACGATTGTGTGTGAATTAATTTTGGTCTCATTGTGCCCTGTGATAGGCTGGTAACCAATTCAGGGTGTTGCCTTCATACTGCCCATAGTTAGGTGGGATGGGTTCCAATACCCCATGAGGTTAAGCGGCATGGAAGATGAATGAATGAATGAGTTATATATAATTTCCAAATATACTTGGCCTACTGTAAAATTACCTTTCTGAAACTCATTAAGGTTAATAAAAGTCCATTGTTCTACATTTTACAGGTTGTTGTCCAAAATATCAACTACCTAAGTTATAAATAAACCTGAAGAGATCAATGGATAACCCAAAGGAAGCCCAGTTCAACCGGTGAAAAAACAGGGCAATTCCTTGTGGAGGTGGAGAAGTGAGGTCAATCTCCAAGTGGCATGGTTGCCCATGCCTACATAAATATTAATCAACTTGCCTGTGTGGTGAGACAGGCCTTCTTTTGATTGGGACACTGCTATGAGAGCTTGATATCCAAGGAGACCACTGAGGCACCCCATCCAAATTGATGTGTGACTACCAGGAGAGCTCATGTTGAGGTAATTTGGAGAACTGTCCTTTGGGTAGATCCAGCTGCTCTTTATCATGCAAAAGGAAAGAAAATTAAAACAATAAAAATACGCTTTTTAAAATGTCACAACATTAACATTGTTTTTTTTTGTTGTTGTTTTTTTTCTTATGTAATTGATACAGATGAGCCAAAATATGAAGGATTTCCTTTTCCTTATTTGTCAAAACTAGGGCTGTCAAACGATTAATATTTTTAATCGAGTTAATTACAGCTTAAAAATTAATTAATCGTAATTAATCGCAATTCAAACCATCTATAAAATATGCCATATTTTTCTGTAAATTATTGTTGGAACGGAAAGATAAGACACAAGATGGATATATACATTCAACATACGGTACATATGTACTGTATTTGTTTGTTGTACACAATGCCAGCGATTATTCCACCATAGACTAGGCCTCTCAAGTCATATGAGACATAAACATCCACCACGAAAATAGGCTGACAAACGACCAAAACTAATACTCGGACACGAGTGTGAAGCCGCCGCCGACGACGAAATCAACAAAATGGGATTAACATTATTAACATTCTGTTAATGCGATCCATGGATAGGAAGACTTCTAGTTCTTAAAAGATAAATGTTAGTACAAGTTATAGAAATTTTATATTAAAACCCCTCTTAATGTTTTCGTTTTAATAAAATTTGTTAAATTTTCAATCAAAAAATAAACTAGTAGCCTGCCATTGTTGATGTCAATAATTACACGATGCTCATGGGTGCGTAAACCCATAAAATCAGTCCTACCCAAGCGCCAGCAGAGGGCGACAAAACTCCTAAAAAAACACAAGTAACAAGTTGGCATTGCACTGTTTGAGCGGGGCATGTGCGTTAATTGCATCAAATATTTTAACGTCATTAATTAAAAAAATTAATTACCGCCCGTTAACGCGATCATTTTGACAGCCCTAGTAAAATCCGATTAAAAAAACACAAGATGCTTTCGATATTGTGGATTGTGACGGAGGCGAAGCACTACGTAAAGTAAGTAGCAGTTTATTCAGCTGCATTAGCCCAAGGAAATAATACGACTATTATACTCATAGTAACAGTTTGACTTTTTTCTCTTAGTAATAGTGCTGTATTTTTCGGACTATATGTCGCAATTTTTTTCATAGTTTGGCTGGGGGTGCGACTTATACTCAGGAGCGACTTATGTGTGAAATTAACACATTATTGTATCATTTCACATGTTATTTTTTTTTTTTTTTTGGAGTGACACTGATGGTTTGGTAAACGTGTTAGCATGTTCTTTACGCTATAGTTATTTGAATAAATCTTAATAGCTATGGTACGTCAACATACCGGCCACATTCGCATTTTGTTGTTCATGCATCATAATATTATCATACTGTACACTTACAGTATTCAGCATGTTGTTCTGTATTTTATTTTTATTTTAAATTGCCTTTCAAGATTGCATATCTGTTCCATGTGTTGGATTTTATCAAGTAAATTTCCCCCAAAAATGTGACTTATACTCCGATGCGACTTAAGCCTGAGTTATACTCCCGCGTTGCAGTGACGGCGCAGCGACTACGGCGTCATTCGACATTCGATAGTTCTGCGGTGAGGGAACGCGTTGCTCTGTAATTCACCGCCAAGCCACTAGAGGGATGTGGCGTTATGTTTGTACAGTTTTGGGGCATGCTTGTTGACTTCCGCTAGTCGGAGAAAAAATAAACAATGCAAGGTGGAACTCTTGAATGTAAATATTCTGCTCATCAACACTGAATAAATATTGAACATACAAATGTTGAGGGGCAGGCGATGCTGAAGACAGTTTCGAGGCGGTCTGGCCGACTTTTGATGCCGCACAGAGAGTTTTAGACTCGGGTGGAGAGAGCTAGCTGTGGCAGCTAGCTTCAAACTGGCGTCGAGCACTGCGTTCAAGGTCTGCATAGCCCTCCAGCCCGATTTGTTTGCCGTGTCCTACAACCAGCCTGTGGGAAGCCATAGCAGATTTCTGGCGTCTATGGAACTTCCCAAACTGCGTTGGGAGCCTTGATTTTATAAAAAGCACAGAGGCACTCTCAATCAGTGATGATGTATTGTGTGTGAACTGTCTGTTATTGAAAATTAAAGATCAAAACAACTCTTTTGACACCAAATCTGTGCTTTATTCTTCATATACTTGAAGTGTGACACGTAAATAAGTCACAGACTCAAGCAATCATATGTACACGATAAATGATGAAGTGCACCAACCAAAAATACGACATAAAGTGATAAAAAGTTGGCAGTTTTTGGCCGACTGGGTCACCGCTTCGTGTGGCCACTCGATTCCGAACACACACATCTCGGTGGTTCTTCCATTTTTTTTTTTTTTTTTTCAATCGCCGACCTTGCCATTTGGCAATCACAATAATGTCTTGACGAGACTTGCTCTTCAATGATACTCCCGTCGGCTTGGTCCATTTTTGCGTGTAGAAAATAATGTTTGATTCTATTCTACAATGGCGGTGATTTCGCGCTAAACCAGAAACAACAGTCTGAGCGGACCAATCACAGTCCGTTTTCGCCAAGTCATACACGTCTACACGACGCGAAGGTTAGAAAATTCGAGAGGCGCGCGTCAGGCTACGGCGTAGGGTCGTAACTCGGGTCTTCCTTGACGGCGCAGGTCTGACGCGGAAGTATAACTCGGCCTTTATATATGTTTTTTTCCTCTTCGTTGGGCATTTTATGGCTGGTGCGACTTATAGTCCGAAAAATACGGTACTTTTTCTCATGGTAACAGTTTGACTTTTTCTTCCTCGCTGTAATAATATGTATTTTTTCTGGTACTATTACGACTACATCAAATCATAATCAATAGAATGATTTATAGGCTACCAACACTTCGTCGTAGCTCCCAGCTACGTAGTAGCTTTACGAGGTAAGTGATGTAATTGTGAATTGGAATAATATTGTGCATCTCCTGAGTCTATATTATTGAATCTGCTTTATAAATACGGAAATTCTTTATCTTTTGGCTCATCTCCATCAAATTTTAATGAATAGATGGCTTTATATTAATGTTCCCAGCAAACTACATGTATTTAAAGTGTGTAGCGGTTTATCCTATGTAATAATCGACTTTTTTTCTCGTAGTACCAGTATGACTTTAATCTCGTAGTCCTTTTTTTTCCTTCTTCTTCTTTATTTGGCCTTAATCCTCCGTCGTAGGATCCAGTTGCCTTCGAACGATACTATGACGACCTGCCCCCCTGCAGGCTAAGAAGGTGCAAATACAGTACAGTAGCTTTCATGGCGTCTCAGACAGAAATGCCCCTCAAACTGGTATATGTTTGCATTAATACCACCAATGCAACCAAAATGTCTTTGGATGCATTTTCTCTTCATAAACCATTCTTTTTTCATCGTGACATGAGTGATACCCTTTAAGGGGCTTCGGGAGATTACAGATTTGTGCCTTAAAGTTGACACTCGGAGACCAATTTCCACTGCAATCATTCATGTGCGTATGTGACCTTCCCACTCTCTCGAACCCAACCCCTGATTATGTGTCACATCTATTGGGGTGATTTCAAACGTATGATAAAGATGATGATAACAATGATTGTTTGGATGGAAGGATTTCTCCAATGTTTCAGAGTGTTTGATGCACACTGTTACACATTTATCAGCAGTCTACCTTGCACCAAAAGTTACTTGTTCTGAAGAGGCGTAAGTTAAGGCCGACTGCCAATCACCTAATATTCACACGTGCTGAGTGTATCTTCAAGCACTGTTTTTTACACTTGAGCGCAGCTGTGCCAACTACAGAAATCGAGCCCGCAGAGTTAATCATTTGATGCTTGCTGAGGTCAGTGCACTATTTTATCATATGATATCCTACTTCTTGAGCAGCAAAGACAGTTTAGTTTGACTTTATTATTTCCTTCCTTTTACATATTTACTGCATTATAGTGAGGAGTCACTTCATTCTAGAATTTATTACCAAATGGGCTATTTTTACTTTCACTGCAACCTTTCAAATCATTGCAGAGCATACACATACATTGACTACCATTATGCAAACACATACGATGAATGACCTTTTCAATATTATTTAAAGCATTTGTATGTTACTAGTTAACTTTATTTCTTTCCAAGCATGCCAAAGGCCAACAATGTTGCAGCTGTGCTTTGAAAAACTAAAGAGGCTGTTGTGACAGACTTTATTTATTCATGTGTGCTGCCGAGTATATTTTATATCCTGCACACATTCTCGTTTCGATGCAAATCAGTTAGCTCCATTTCTCTATGAACATGAGTACATGGGTCAAGGTAGTGCATAAAGTGAATAAGTAATATAAAATGAGATACAAATGACTTGAGTAAGTGGGACATTGAGGCATGGTGCTTATAAGAAGCTTTGTTAATTGTGCTCTGAAACCTTAAACCTGACCAAAACCTTTGGCAGTCATCAGCAACAGAGCTCTAATTTAACAGGGTCAGTCACAGTCCTGTGACTGGTCATGTGTGCCTGAGATGTCAATCATGTGCAAATATTTTGGGAAGGAACCAATAAGCATTGTTCCTGTGACAATTCAAGGTTAAGAGACAGGTCTTGAGCCACATGAGAAATTGGGAGGTATGTTAGCCCACCGGGGAGGACTGCGGCCAGTCCAAAGCATCTGCCACTCTCTCTACATGATTAAAAAACAAACAAATAAACAAAAATGGCAAAAACTTGTCCTTCTTTGCCAGTTTTGATTTTTGTAGGAGGGAGAGGCAAGTTAAAAACTTGATTTATGATTAAAACTACCAACACGCCTTCAGCCTTATTAACAGTACTAATAAGTGTAAACTGTAGAAATGTTCTTACTCGGCATTGAAGTTGATCTTAAATGGAAAAACACAGTAAAATTCCAGTCATTTTCTTCGTCATTTTCCTCCCTATTTTCCTGTAGAAGGGCGTCAATTTGACCTATCTAAACCAAAGTGTATAGGTCTAAAACCATTTTTAAAAAAGTTGGCATCACTGAAACACCTATGTCCAATACTGATGCTATAGTCATCATTATTGCATTACACTAAAGTTCAATTAGAGGTTTTGGCACAAAACCTGACGATTTCCAGACTTTTTAATGCATGATTTAAGCACATGTTTGTTGACATCTAGTATCAGTGATTGATACCCCTAGTCTGTATTTTGCTTTCTTTTTTTTCCTTTCGTGCAAATTAATTAAACAGAGAGCCGACTGGCATTTGCCAGACTAGCCACTAGTAACTACAAAAACCTAAATATAAATAAAGTAAAAATCTAAAATGAGAATCTGTTAGGCCTTCCTTCAGAGGCACTCACAAAAACATTCCCTAAGAAACAAACAAAAAAAGATTAACGTGCACAATAAACCACTTTTTTTTGCTCGCTGAACTGAGGAAAACGAGAATTTGTACAAAAATTGTTTATTTAAATTTCTAATTGTAAATCCTCATTGACTTTCATGTTTTTGTTTCAATGTAAAAGCGGCCAATTTCTACATTAAATCTTGATACACATGCCTGTGCCGAGACTGCGATTAGCATTTAGCTAGTTGCACTTTGTGCAGCTGAGCTATTTTTTGCAAGACACATTTAAACTCAAACACTCTCAGTGAATCTCACAAAAAAATAAAATAAAATAGAGCAACTACAGTAACACCCACAGTAAGAATTAGAAAAAAGTATTACTAGATGAGCTCCTTGATAATCTGTCTTAACCTTTAGTTGGTTTATGTTGAGTTATCTTTTCAAAGGAGTTGTTAAATTCCTTCTGTTGACAATTTGACAGACTAGTATGAATACAAAATTGCTGTTCAACAAAGCTATAAAGACACCCCATGTGTTTTTAGTCTCTGCTTATAAATAAACATTTTTTTCAGCTATGGATGCTTGCCACTGGGTGACCTTTTATTACATCTGTTTTCTCTTTTTTTGTCCGGCCCCCACCCAAAAAATGGCATGTATTATTATGTAAAATTATGCTTATAAAAACACAAGTCAGCCCCTCGCTTGCATTCACCTTCACCTGGTGAGCATGACTCAACTTCACATTTCTCCACCATGGGTGAAAGACAGTTTTTATTGAAGCCAGGTGTTTAGCCATGCCCTGCCTTATAATATTTCAGGACAGAACTGCTCAGCCATCACAATACACAAGTCCTTGCCCAATGCAGAAATAAACACACAACTCTTGTGCATTGACCTGATTTTGTTTTATGTAGTAATTGTCACCACTTTAAAAAAATATATGCGACACATTTGAAAAAGATGTGATACAAAATAGTTTCTCATGTTATTGTGCTATGTTGTTCAACTTGTCTTATTCATATGTGTTGGGTTTTAGTTAGGTTTTCTTTTGTTCGGTCAAAGTACTTTTCCCCTCCCAAAGATGAAAAAGTTCCTTTCCCTAACTGTCATCGTCAGAGCTGTCCCAGAATTCTCAGGTTCTCATGTTTAGAACTGAATAATTTTCCAAGTACCTGTACTTTAATTTACAGTGGTTTAGAATTGGTGGCACAGTAGGAGAGTTGTTAGCAAGTCTGCCTTACAGTTCTGAGATCAGGGGTTCAATCCCGGGCTCTGGCCTTCCTGTGTGGAGTTTGCATGTTCTTCCCGTGCCTGTGTGAGTTTTCTCCGGGTACTCCAATTTCCCCCCATCTGGTAGGTTGATTGAACACTCTAAATTGATTGGTTGGCGACCGATTCTGGGTGTACACCGACTACTGCCCATAGTTAGCTGGGATTGGCCCCAGCACCCCCGTGACCCTCGTGAGAATCGGCAGCTCAGAAAATGAATGAATGAACGGTTTAGAATTGCATTCCACCAGAATTTAATATACTGTACAAAATTTGATTTATTTTATTTAATTTTTAATTGCATTTCAACTTTACAAGTTAGTTAAATTAGGTTAGGTGTTCTATTTCATGCAATAAATGCTTATAGGACGACATCGAATAATTGTAATAACATACCTGTCAAGTTCTACGGTTTCGGCGTAATTTGTACAACTGAGCACTGATTTTTAAATGTGTACGCCGCACGTTCAAAATCTGTACGTTTTTCGTGCATTACGTTTTTTCTCCATTCTGATTTTGTCACCGTTTCGGCAACAAGACAAGGAACAGAATTAGTTTGTAGCCGTTTGCTCGCGAGAATTACGCTTTGAGTTTAGCGTCCGCTTCCTCCGATCACGTGTCTGCACTTGCACTTCCGCCACCATTTCGTGACTCACAGTCGACAATGTTGATACAAACGTGATAAAAATATGGATCAACCAGCTCGTAAGAAAAAAAAAACTGTTCCCCACAGACGCCAGCTACCAGAATGGGAGATACAAACTGGTAATTACACTGGATGGATAAAAGCGTCTTCGAAAGGACAACAGTATTCATTTTGCGTGCCGTGTGGATTAAAACTTTAAAGTTTTGGCATCAGGATTCTTCGATCTCAGAAAGCACTTCCAGACAAAAGGTCATGAAGATGCAGTCTGCAGAATGAAAAAGCTACAAGCCTACCAAAGAACAATTTTTACCGCAAAACAAAACCACGCTCTCATCGGATGCTGTGACGAAAGCAGAGATTTTATTCTGCCAATTTGTTGCCGAAAACAATTTGCCTGCAACTATTGCCAATCACTTCTTAGAATTAGCAAAAGAAATGTTCCCTGACTCAAAGATTGCATCGGTAAGTTAATTTTATTTATCTTATTTTATTTTATTTTTTAAATTTTTGATTCTGTTTCATATTGCACGCTATATAAATCGTTGTAAGATTAGTCACCATTTTGTAAGGGCATACATTACTTTTTATAAGATTGCCAATGGCCTCGGGTTGACAAGTATGTAATAATGATAAAACAATACAAATTAAATACATTAAAAAAGAAAAAGAAACCCACTGATGGTGTCGGTCACTTGCCTGCTGTACAGGTAGTGTTTTATTATGAATCAAGGGTGCAGGTTTGGTCTCAACATTGGTAGGGACATTATAACAGCATAACCTGCATATACACTTTTTGCTGGGGACGGGACATTAATAAGACCAAACAGATTGTGTGAACGGGGATCAGGGCTACATTTCGCACAAGTATGAAGTGTTGCCTACGTAAAAATGAAAAAAATTTAAATTGTTACTTTCAAGGGAGAAAATGGGGGAAATACCCATTTCTTCATATAGCCTAAAGAAAATTTACAGTGGTTGTGTTTTTGTGTGTGTTATTTTTTTGGGTGGGGGTGTTGGATTAAAGAAATGTCTGCATAAAATTATTTTCAAATCAATGATGGCGAAAATAACTAAATATATTTTAATTAATGAATAAATGCACTGTTGAATTAATGTTAATGGTAGAAAACACATACAGTACAGGAGGACACTTATGTCTAAGCTGCTTCCTACTCGAGTTTTGCAGGTTAGCAAGTTCAAACAGTTTAATGTTATGCTAACTGTGATGCAGGTCAGACTTTCAGTAGCAAAATTAGTGGCGTGTTCTCCACCTCCACAACATTCAAGTCTATTTACAGTGGCTGCTGCGGCTGGCGTAAAAAAAAATTGTAATATCCCTCGTCTTTGAAGGGGGTGGAGGAAGCGGCATGTTGACATGTATTTCTGTTGGGGTGTCGGGGTTGTGTAAGTGCGTTTTTGTTTGTTGTAGTCATCAGCCAATCAAACGTGCGTTTGAGGGGAAAAAATGGACAGGCACATTCAGCAAGTGAAAAGGGGCAAATGAAAGTCTGAACATAATGAAAATACAGTAATTCACTCAATAATGGAAGGGTCAATTCTATTCTTACAACATGTGGGGAGACATTATAAATTATCATCATTAATAATTATCATCAATTATAATCATTATATAATTCAAATAAGGTTGCTTAAAAGTTGGTGGGGACACTTTGAGCATCCTGAAAAGCTGGTAGTGTTATGTCCCTACCGTCCCTATGAAAACCTACGCCCTTGTTATGAATACAGTCGATACTGTAAAATCAATATATATCTGACAGTCAAGCATTGTTTTTAGAAATGATACTACTGATTAAATTTCATTCTCAATAAATTGATTATATATGATTCACTTTAGGATCCGTGTGTTCATGTTCATATATACAAAATGCTGAACAATAGTTTAGCTTAAACACTGTCATTCTTGGTTTAAAAAAAAAAAAAACATTTTTTTTTTGCTATGATTTTTCCCCATTGTACTATGACAGCGGAGACCAAATACTTACTTTCATTGGCTGATGAGACGGGACTGCCCACAGTAGTGCATCGGGTGTTTGCACTAAAGCAAAGAACACATCTCAGTGCACAAAAAGAGCCAATAAATGATGTATTGATAACATCCTCTCTATGAACTGATATGAATTTCCTCAGAATACTGCACATAAAAAAAGATGGCTGGCTAATAAATCCCCTGCTGTTTCCCCGGCTGCTGTCACCCAGTCCGCATCTGACAAACTCCAGTCCAGGCTTTTGTGACGCCTCTGCCCTGTGTAGTTGCCCGCACACGGCAGCCTGCTCCCGGCCGAAGCACTGGCTGGCTTCTCTTACTGGAAGTCTGCCGTTCATCGCTTCCTCCTCTACCCGGTGAGAGCGCTCCAATTCGGCTTCCAAACTTCTCGCCTACGGACGGAGCACAAGCCGTTTACAGAGCCACTAAGCCTCCACTTACACTTTTATTTTGTTTCCTGCCACAAGAGGTGACTAAATGTCGCCGGCTCGATTCGAGCAAATGTGTTGACGAAACCGGACAAAGCGGCTTTTGGCTATGGAAGTGCGCCCCTGGAAGAGAGGCACGGCCGGGCTGAGAGTGAGAGGAAGACCTGTCGCTGAGTGAGAACCAGCCCGACTCCCATGAAGAAGGGCATGACTCAGAGCCCAAGATCCTCTCAGGACTCACCATCATATTCTATCTGACTTTTTTTCTTTTTCTTATTATTTTTTTTTCCCCATTTTGACTTTATTCCGCCTGGCTTCGCTGCAAGGTAAGTTTCGTTGCATCCTTAAATGAACGAAGATGGCTATAATTCAATGCAGGCAACTTTCCCCACTTTAGTACGAACACTATATTGCGTGTTCGCGACTCAATTAAAAGAAGCGTTTTGCATGGCAAGTTGTATTTGAGAAGCTTAAAAAGCCACCGTGACAAGCAGATTGCGAGCCGAAACTCCCCAAAATACTGGAAAAATCCCTGCGCAACAGATGTGCGTCCGCGTTGATCTTTCATCGCGTTTCAGAGATGGCGAAGAACCTCAAACATGAATTCTTTTTAATAGTTAAGTTGTGCAATTTTCCCCTTTTTACACACCCATTGATGTCCTTGTTGTATTCAATGAGGAATTTCTAGTGGAGCTTTGACCTGAGAAGTGATTTTTGAGCACATTCAAGGGCTAATCCTTTCTAATTGGACCGAGACTATTTATTCAAAGACATTAGAGGGAAAAGTGGAGAAAATTATCCTTGCAATGTAATAATTACTTTACCACAGAAAATACGTGGGTTGTTTAATGTCAGCGAAATGAGGCTAAGAGTGAAATAAATGTCACTGCTTAAATCTGTGCAGCATAATGATACATAATGATTTACTGTACGTATTAAGTGAAACAGTCATTATAAAGGATGATAAAGGCATGTGTTTTGGAGATGGGCGAGCATGCACGCCGGTCCCGGTCGGTGATGCATGGCACCACCTGAAGCACAGCCGCACTCCTCGGCCATCCATCATTGGATTATTGGTCAAATTTAGGTTCGCAATTGGCACAGTCAAAACTGTGCAGTTGAAAACAATGTTGCGTTTACCCAAATAGATTCAGGTACATGATTATGTCTATTTCTCAGATAAGAAAAGAATGATGTGGCTTTTTGTACATTTAACAGGTTAGACCATCCTAAATGACTCTTTATTATAGAACAGTTCAGTTTGTAGGCAGTAACAAAATATATTAAGTACATTTTGTTAAGAATGCCAATAATTTTGCCTCTGATTTACCCTAACCCATTGAGATAATACAAAGCTCCTAATAGTCTTGGTTTTTGTGTAAATTCCACCCAGTTTGAATGATTACACTAATATAGACTATAAGAGTGGTGCTTTTAAATTTCGGAGTTGGTGTTGGCCGTAACGTTATCTCGTCTCAGCCCATTGTATTGTGCTGTAACTGGAAGCTTTTTACACAATTTGTCTCTCTGCTAGTAAGGTACATTTAGACCCCTCCCTCCGCGCCCCAAAAACTAGGTCAATTAATAAAGACGAATGGAAAAGTAGTATTTTTTTCCTTATATTTTTAGAAATATACATTTTCTTCAGACCCTCCATCATTAGTAGAAGGAAGTGTATGACGCAAGTGAGACTGTTTTGTTTCAATCATGTTTGAGTGAAATTGGCTAGTTCTGTAAAACTAGTCTCCTCTTTTTCCAATTTTATGTCAAGGCATGGATCAATATCGGCCAGCTCACATGTCCAAAGGGTTTGGAGCAGTCACAAGTGTCTCACATCCATTTTCTCAACTCTTTTTTTTCCACCTTCAATTTCACACTCCTTCCAGTATGTATGAAAGAGGAGGGTGCGGGTGAGAGCTCATCAAAAATTTGTGACAATATGGGCTGTTGCTTTATGCACCCTGGCCATTCTACATTTCCTTTCTTCAACAGTAGACAAGAGCACCCAGGATTGGCTTCTTCTGACGAATCATGTACTTAAAGAGACTGTCGTTTGGTTCTTTAGATGATAACGAGTCAAGCACTTGCACTTAGGCTTTATTAAGGTCATTTGTTATTGATATAATATTGAATGGCTTAGACTGGTGGGAAGGCAGCATTTGCTTTCCAATGAGAATTGGTTGTTTTTCTTCATGTGATTGAATGATGGACTGCCACAAGCGTCACTTTACAGACATGCAGAGCTTTTAAATCCTCACTGATTACTGTCCAAATATAATCTTTCTTGTATTGTCTCCCCTCACATTCAGCAATCTTATGACAAGAATCCATGTTCTTTTGTGTGTGGAGTCAAGGATATATACTATAGGGAGTGGACTAATTTTGATTTACAACCTGATGGCAATTTTGGCATATAAATTGTGGGCTTGCGTTTTTTTCCCTAACCACCTACATGGAGTCATGCTGGGCGGATAACTGCTTGCCATTAAAAGGACTAAACAAGGCTTTAAAGCAAGGCATGGATGGAAGGTGCACAGTTTTTTATGCCAAGTACTCTCCCTTCTTGTGACTAATTTTATTTTACGATAGCTAATCACTAAAACACTGTGCGCCTCTATGCGCAACACCACCTAACCTTCTTCACCAACAAACATTTTTCTCCACTTCACAAAAGTCCCTGCAGTGCAACAACGGTGGGGGGGGGGGGGGGGGGGGGGTTTATCATTCGTGGGTTTTGGCTGAAGAAATTTCCAGCTTGCCGAAATAATTTCATAGAGGAGCGAGACATAAACGACAGGATAGCTTGCAAAGACTCCATTTCAACACAATGACAAGAAGCAACATGGCTGCCTTCCTAAGCTCTGAGCGCTATGTACGTATTTGCCCTTTGTGAAATGCTAGTGCAAAGTGCAGTGCACTGCACTCTCAAATGTACCCGCTTTGTGGTTTTCAGTCATTTTATGACATATTGCACACATGTTTGGCTTTCACAAGGCTGTGCATGATTTAAAGCTATAAGCATTGGTCACACCCAACATGTGGAAAAGAGGAAAAAAATAGGCTAACGAATGAAAGGTAAAAAGAAAGCAAACTTGTAATTTAATCAAAATACATGCACAAAGAACACTCTCAATGTTGGATGGTGGAATTAATGTAAAGAAATATTTGTAATTAAGGAAATGTGCAACTCATTTCAAAATCAGATCTTTTAAGAAGAATGAAGACATACACAAACCCACAGTCTCATTTCTTGCGGTATATGTGAACAAGACGTGTGCTTATCTGTGCACAGCTGCAACACTGTTTGGGGAAAATATTCAATTTGTGCACGTTAGAAGAGATGGAGGCTGTGAGCAAACAGCAGTTATTGCGGCTCCGCTATAGCAGCCGTAAGCAGGGCGTGCATTGGGAGAAAAGGGGGGATCTGCACACGTCTGCCAGGGGAAGGGAGTCATGTCTCCGCTGGATTATAGGAGAGCGAAGCACTTAAAAGCCCCTCTGCCGACAGGACACGGACTGTTATTCAGGGATGGTGTGGGTAAACATGGTAGAGCAATATATTCGTCCTTGACTATTGCAACTCATTGCAAGTGAGAGATGTTTTACTGGGTGTCATTTTGCTTTTAGAATAGATAAAAAAAAGGAAGCTGTGGTCCGGTAGTATTTTATACTGAGCGGAAACCAATTTTAGTAACATCCTGCAAATATGTGTTTTATATGGAGGAAACTTTTTCATATTTGGGTTCTTTATCACAAAGTGTCACCAAACTGAAGACGGAAAAAAAATTCTAGTTGACCTAATTACCAAACTATTTTGACATATTCACTTTTGACATTTTTTCCTATTGTACAAGTTTTTGTATGTATTTAAAGGGGAAAAAAAAACAATTCAGCGCCATAGCATATAGTACAACTAACACACAACAGTAATCATATCATTATAACGGACACACAATCACTTTAAAATACAGTAAAACAGCTTAAGTGATTGAGTTTATGAAACAAAAATGTTATTTTAACACTAAACGAAGTTAATGTTTACTATAAGTCCTTGCGGATCATTATTATTTTATTTTAATCTTACACAATGACCAATTAAATTTTATATATGCCTATCTTGTGGATTAGGCCTGTTAAGTTGCTACTAGTTGTGTACTGTGTGTTTGGCTGTGTTTTGAGCTTTGTTCTCGCACTGAAGCTTAGTTGCCAAGTCAGATGGAGTGGCGCGTCTGGTCTGGGACTTTCAGAGGAATATCACAATATCACAAGCCTGCTAAGTTGCTAAAAACTAAGCTAATCAACAAAATAATTATCTGTTCAATTGCTACCATGCCAGAGACATCAAACACAGTGGAGGGATGGAAAAACAATCAAATTACATGATAATGATTGCTCACGCTGACAGAAGGTGTTTTTTTTTTCTGTGTGTGTACGTGAGAAAGGATGGCGATTGAGGCTGCTCACTCACAAAAATGGAAAAAAAAAGTGTGTACATTTTGAGAATGAAGAAACGTCCATCATCGCCTCTAATGAGCTTCTTATGTGAGTTTTTTGGCATTGAAACAGAGAGAAAACAGTATTAGTCGATTAATTTCCTGCAGTGAATCATGGAACCTGCTGCTTTTATCTTCACACTACGCTCCATGTGTGGGCCACCAAAAAAAGGTTTATGTTTGCCTCACACGCTCACAAGTTTGGCCCGCCGTGTGTCCCCCTCCACCCCCTGCTTTCCCCCTTTCATTCTGGGCATAGATAATGTCTCAGCATATGAATTAACCGCCTTCGTTGAGCTTCTTTCCAGTAATTGAGAAAGCAGACACCGTAAAACCGTCGTCATATTATATCTGATATGTTCTTCTCTGCGCTGGTTTGACACTCTGCTTGGAATGTTCTTTCCAGAAGTACTTTTAATTTTCTGGTTATGGTTTGAATGCTGTGCATGATTGAAGTCTGGTAGGGGGTAAAGTGCAGCCTCAGGATGAGGAAAATCGATCCCTGTAATTGTAAATAGTTATGATGATTGATCAGAAATGTGTTTATGACAAGAAGAACAAAAAATATAATACATGATATAACTATGCTTTATTGATTACACCCACAACATACCCGTTTTCATATAGTTAAGCCTTTACAGTACATAGATGAAATGATGTTTTTAAGATCTTAATTTGAAAGTTATTTTTACTATGTTAATATACAGTATATATATCACATATAGCGCAAACTAAACCAATCAAATCATAGAATAGTTATACCGTATAAATATCTTGTGCACCTGTGGCCAACGTTTCAAGTAAAATACTATTTATGAATTGAACAACACTGCCTGTGTAATCACAGATAAGTCCTCAATGTTCTACAAAGATGCTTCAGGTTTAATGTGTTTTGTTGTCTTGACTGGAGAGCTTGTGATTGTGTTGCTGTAGCGGCGCACAGTTTTCGTGTGTGTTTGTGTGTGCATGTGTCACAATGAAGTTTCCGCTTGGTACAGTCTTACAAACACAGTGCAAAATGGCCTGAGGAGGAGTTGTTCCTGACAGAGATGCATTGTTTGAGGCAGCCAATAAAGGCGCGCGCTGAGTAGCTACATCTGTGAACCTCATCTTGACTACAGTGTGGGCCGAGCGACAACACGGCAACTGTCACAGCTGCACCTGCTGCTGTGTCCCCGCGCACAGCCCCTCATTCTGTGCCCGCCCGCCGAGCCGCCACCGCCGCTTCGTCCTTCTGTGCCGTGACCATCCAAAAGCCCGTGGCCTCTGCTTGAGTCAGCTAGAATTGAGTTTCTTGAGGGGAACCTCTTGAAAATACAGGGTGGAGAAAAATGTGAAGTAGAAAAATAGAATTGAAATTGATGCCCCCAGGGAGTTGGATGTAGTTCTGCTGGAGTGCAAAAAACTCTCCCTGTAAAACAAAATTGGGTTCAAGAGACCTGGCTTAATATAAACTGACCAGTCTGGAGGGTAATAGTAAAGCTAGTTGTCCCTCCATGTCACTGTAAATGTAGATTGCATGAGCTATTTGGGACACATACATACCCACACACACACTCGTGTAAAAGGTTGACATTAAGAACATTAACAGATTTTAAATATGCATTTAAATGCCCAACTGCTGTTACCTCATTTGCCTACTGGCAAATTAAATATATTTAACCAAATTATCTTTTTGCTATTATTTTAGTGTTTTTTTTGTTTTGTTTTTTTATTGTGACTTTCACCTCTGTCTTTAGTATGGGTTTTGTATCAGGTTACCAACAGTTATTTATTCTGTTGTATAGTTTTTATTATTAAAATGGCTTTTTTCCCATAGTGGCTGAGCGAGACACATACAGAGCTGTTGGGGGTTGTGTGTCACTTATACTCTACACAGTAATGCTAACAGTCATGGCAGTGACTGGAATATTTTGTTTCATTGACTTTGCAGCAGTTCAGTTTTCATGCTTCTTTTTTAGTATTGTAAGGCAGCATCAATTTAAAAAAAATCTTATTACACAGTGTAGTGTGATATAGTGGAAATTTGTCTTTTCCAAACACGGGTATGATATAAAATGTACCTACTCATTGTCCAATAAGAGCAAAACTAGGCTAATGACATTCAGTAAGCGTCTAAGAAGCAATTTTCAATTGAGAGTTGATATGTGTAACAATGGCATGGACTCAGACATTGGTGGGGGGTTTGAGATTGACCACTTCCAGCTTTGCTTATACAGCTGTGCCAGGCTCGCTGGCATTGAATGCTGTTTGTTGGCTCCAGCTCCTCCACCTACACTGCGGGGGTGCTCACGTAATAAACATCCTTAAAATTGGTGATAAGTAACCCTCCACTGCCGAACCAGCAATGGTTTGATGGAGATGTCAAATGATTCATGCATTAATCATGAACATTCAGAAGGAGAATATTGACACCTCTGATCTTTTTGGCATGTGCAGAAGAAGTGTGTGTGTGTGTGTGTGGGGGGGGGGGGGGTGTGTGTGTGCAGGCTGGCCCAATAATGCTGCTCACTAATGCTGCTCATACACCACCTTAGATCTGTATTTAATAGGTTGATGTTTTTTCTTACAGCAACTTCAAAAATTCTGTGTGTGCAAATGATGGAGATCTCATCTGTTTTGTTTGCCCAGCAAGCAAAACACAATAATTATTTTCTATACTTTTTATTATGTAAGTGACCGAGATGTACTTCCATATTTAAATTATTTGTGTGGAATACTTTGGATATGTTCAAGGCTCAGATCAAAGAATGATACGTTTAAGTATTTATATTAGAAAAACAATGTTTACAGCATGAGGAGATTTTCTGTATTATTGCCAAGTTGTCGTGAAGATGAAACATTTCTCTTTCTTGCAATTTGTTGGAATTGTGTCGATAAAATTTGTAGCTTCTCCTGCCATGAATTTGTAATTGCGAAAAAAAGTCATTTAAACTTTACAATGTTGTAAAAAGTGTCTATAAAACCCAAAATGAGCTTTTGAGGTACCATTCTCACATCTGAAGATCGATGACATGGGTTGGTACCACCTCTCTAAAGTCAATAAGCCAATATTCAGTTTATGACTGTTCCATGGAAGTCTTTAAAACATTTTTTTGGGGAAGCTGTCATTTTAATTAACTAAATTAATGTGGTTTCTATATTTTCTTAAATATGAAGGGAGGTCACAAAAACTGAAAAGCTTTGTTTCTTTTTTGGGGGCTTTTTCTGCCCAGTGCATAAGAGAAGCATCAGTCCCAAATGGGAAAATCACAGACAGATTTGCAAGCAGGGTATTTATTCATATAATTATTTATAATATTAATAGGACATTAATATTACATTATTAACATAAGAAAATAGTTAATAACTAATATGATATTTTTATGATAGCTCGTCTTTTTACAAGGGATGGGCATAATAATAATAATAATCTAGAATTGTTAAGAGGAGACTCGCAAGCAGCAACTAGAGCACCTTTATAGTTTTATGTCAATCACTCACTACTATCACATACTATTTTTTACTACTTTTTATTTCTCTCAGAACTTGACCAGTGGTTCAGTAGTGTGATCAGGGGAGGTCCATATCAGCTGATGAAAAATGGGTGAAAAAGCACCATAAGGAGGTCAATCAAATGGGGACTGGACAAAAAAAAAAAGAATGGTCGATTTTTTTTTTTTTTGTCATTGCGAAGCAGAACTGGTGGCATTTGAAGCATCGTTCATCAGCTCGAGCTGATTACAGTAGAAGCTGGTGAAGTGAGCTGTGGATGCAGCTTTTGTAGCCATTTCCATCACAAGTAGGTCCGGCCCGCCCGCGGGTAGACAAAGAGATGTGTCTCAGTAGAGGCCGAGACCTGCCTACAGGATGTAAAAGTTTTCACTTATATTTGCGTGATAACATTTCCCTCACAGTGGAGGTGAGCTTTTTTTCTTTTTAGCATATTTAGCAAAATCCACCTAAGCTGAAGCAAAGGACCTTATGCTCTGTAAATGTAGCTACGAGACAACCGGCATTGCAACGCCTCCTCACTTTTATTGCATTGGATCTTTTTTCCTCACCTGAAGCGGCCCCTGTTTCCTGTGCATATTGGAGGCAATGTAGTTGCAGACATACTGTAACAGAGGGCCTATAAGGATTCTATATTCGGCTATTAAATAAAGACTCCCTCTGCTGCATGCTTCAAACTTAAATATAAGTTTATACCCAGATAGAAATGCCTAATGAAGCTGCGAGTAACGTAGCATATGTACAGTAAGTATAATGTGCAGTGATAGTCCCAAATTGATGAGCTAATTGATGCTCTCGATATTTTTGGCATTTGGGTCCAAGAAAGATTGTGGTGATGGGGAATATATTTTAGCCGCTTGTTCGTTTGACGTTTCGACACAATGTTTTACTACTTAAAACATTCAGCTCTGTATATTAAAAGGACAATCCAGAGGAAGTCAGCCTTAATACATGATTTGATTGGATCAAATAGAAGATTGTTTCACATCCTTGTCAAATGTGAATTATTTAACAAATGTTGCTAACTATATTTAATAATATTTGAGACCACAAAACTTCACAGTTTTGTGGCAAAAGGTGGATTTGTCAGATGAATCTTCCATTGAAGTACACCACGGTCGCCGCAAATATTGCAGGAGACCTACTTAAGCCCGCATGGATCCGAGATTCACACAGAAAACAGTGAAGTTTGGTGGTGGCAAAATCATGGTCTGGGGTTACATCCAATATGGGGTGTGCGAGAGAGCTGCAGGGTGGAAGGCAACATAAATTATCGGAAATATCAATGGCTGACTCTTACATTCCTAACCATGAAAAGGGAAAAATTCTGCAGCAGGATGATGCTCCATCGCATATTTCAATCTCTACCTCAAAGTTCCTCAAGGCAAAGAAGATCTAGATCCTCCAGGACTGGACAGCCCAGTCACCAGACATTAACAGGATGAAAGAGGAAGCATGGAAGACGAAACCCAAGAATGCTGATGAACTCTGGGAGGCATGCAAGACTGCTTTCTTTGATGTTCCTGATGACTTCATCAATAAATTGTATGAATCCTTGCGAAACCGCATGGATGCAGTCCTTCAAACCCATGGAAGTCATACTAAATATTACATTTGGATCTCACAGCACCACTACTTAATTCGCTTTTGTTATGTAACATATTTTTGTATTTGAAGTACATTTTTTGTTCAATTTTTACACTACTTTCTGTGGGTGACAAAATTTTTGTCTTGACAAAATTTGACCTTTATGTCTTCATTAAAATATATTTTTGTACATTCAACATAATTTGGTAGGGTCTTAGCTTGCATATGAGCCATTTCTGAAACCAATTGAATAATTAAAAGTCAGGTTATTAGTAATTGTTTCTACAACATGGATAAGCGACAAGACTTTTGTCAGGGACTGTACTTGTTATTATAGCTTGTTACAATATTGATGATAATTTGATGAGAGGTTTCTCATGTCTATAGAACTCATCTACCATGCCATCAAGGCTTTGTAACGCAAGGAAAAGCATCCCTCTCGTCAGAGGGGCTTAGCGTGTGCAGTAGCATGTAGTAGTTGCCAGTAAGCAAGCCCATATTACATAAAACACATATGAACACAACATATGTATTTTGTTGACGGAGGTCATAAGTTTTCCGCTGCTGCCATGGAAGTAGTGCTAGAATTTTAGAGGACCCTTGAAAGAACTTGAGCTGACCAAAATGCATACAATGTCAGCCGCTGCTTGCCAGCCGTGCTCATTGCTCGTGGCTGGCTGTTGGTCTCACCTAGACAAAGCCCAAATATATAAAACACATACATGTACACGCAAGAGATAATGTATTTTGGGGATTGGAGGCTGTAACTTCGCGGCACAGCTTGATGGCAAAATAAATGCGGGAGCTGCAGTTGTGGTGGGCAGAAAGCCACTGATAGCGAGAGAGTTCTTATATAGTGGTAGGGGCGGGGAAGAAAGCAATAGTTTGAGGTGACGTCACCCTACCCCTTTTTAGGTCTTTCCAAAAACATCCAGGCAGCTCTGACAAAGAAAAAGAGTTTCTTGCTGAAACTCAGTTTCAGAACTCAATTGTTCTCAACCTGTGCACATGTTCACCATTTATCTTCAAACATATTTTGTGTACTGAGAAATGAATCATCAGAATGACTGGAGTCTCCCTTTAAAATTCAGAGAATAGTGACAGATGCTTTCAAGATATGGAGTCATTTCTTCTAAATGACATCATTAACAACAGCAAAGCATATGCAGCAAAAGTAAAACGAGTGGTGCCTAAAGTTTATGTTCACAAACCATAAGATGATGTCACTCTGGAACAGAATATTCGTCATACATCACTGCACTGTGGTTCATATTCAAAATACCCCTTAGCATAGTATCTATTCATTCTACTTCCAAGCCGCTTATCCACATGAGGGTCGCAGGGGGTGCTGTAGCCCCCCCCCCCCCAGCTAACTGTGGGCAGTAGGTGAGGTACACCTTGAAATGATTCCATTAGTATAGTAATACGTGAAATTATCTACAAATCAAATAAGTTAGTCCTTTTCACACAGACTTCCAGTCTGAATCGTTAGGTACTACCTTACTAGCCTGGTACTCCAGACCCATCGCTGTTCCAGCTATTGAGTCTGGCCACCATTCAGCGGATTACAATTTCCAGGGCGGAGCAAGCCGCAGCAAACATACAGCGGAGTGGACCAATCAGCGACGGGCGGGACGAGGGACTTGCGCGCGGAAGTAAACATACGGGGAGACCGGAGTTTATTCAACATGGCTAGCGCGAGACAGACTGTTGTCAATGACTTGTGTCGATGTGTTTTTGGTAATTTAAAACTGATTTTACCGTGGATTGGAACATAATCTCGTCTCTCCTGTTCTGTGTTGTTGTGGAGAGTGAGACGACTTCCGACGCGGAAGAGTGACGTTGTTCGTTAAGAACACGTCACGCAAATAAACAAATCTGATTTGTCGATTGATTTTGTACTTGCTCGAGAGGCCGTTAATGGGCTGGGTCCCAGACTATTCTCTGTGTTTGAAAAACACAGGGAGAACAGTCTGGCCGTGCCAGGCAACTTCCTTACCTTACTGGTATTATTATTATTATTATTATTATTTTTTTTTTTTTTTGAACTCACGGTATGCAAATAGTAATCTTTTTGTTTTCCTTTTTATTATTATTGTGATTTGTTTCTGCTACAAGATACCATTCTTCAAATGATAACTTTTTGACCGAGCTACATCTATGTGGCAATTGTTCCCAATTAATTGGCCGGCCAGTAGGTGAAGGTTTGAGTGGAATGAGTGCTGCATGTTATTTATATGTAGTTTAGAAGTGTAGAATGTGTGACCTTGTTATAACTTTCACTTTGTATTCCAAGTAAGTTGTCCTCTGCTGTCATGATTTTGCATGACATACATCTGTAGCAATCACACTTCAGTGGATCACCTAAGCACAGATACCTGGATTCACATCTCGACTTCATACACATTCCCAAGCGGCGGTTCAAAACGTGCGACCTGAAATTGTTCTCCCTTTCGGAGTTTGTTTTGGGAATTAAAATCCCTTTAGTATTCAAAGTGAGAGAAGATAATTTTCCTCAGTTAATGTTTTTTTTTTTTTTTTTTTTTTTTGCACGCGGCTTGGCGGTCTCGTGTAGCTTCTCAAGTATTCATCACTGAAGGAAAAAAAAAAACCTTACCATCCTTCCCCCTTTTGCTTATCACCAGAGAGCAAACAAGTATTAAACACACACAAGGTGGAACACAAGCGATTGCTGTATCTGCTGTCCAGCTGTGGATGATAAGACAGGCCATGAATGAAAAATGTGTTTCAATTATTCTTGAACAAATGTCGGAAGGGGATATCTATTTTTCCTCTTTACAAGAAAACACTAAAAGTGCTACTCCGTTATTAAAGTTGTCATCGTTTAGCTGAAATCCACCAAGAAACTCAAAGCAACTCCACTTTCATCATGTCATAGATTTAAATATGTGCCCAACAAATTCTCTTTAAGCTTGATGGTGTCAGATTCACTTGTTTCACCATCGTTAACCATACCCCTTTAGAATATGCTGGTTGAACAGTGAGCAGAGCAATTCACTAGCACCTCAGTAACGTTTTCAATTAAGAGGATTGTTTGGTAAGCTTGTTTTCATTACAATCCACTGCTTTATCCCGATGTTATTCTAATGAACACTGAGGTGATGACTCCGTTTCCCAAACGCTAAGGGCGTGGCAATCAGAGGAGCAGTGAGACTAAAACCTCTCAATGAAATCTACTGCTGCAACCAGAAATACTTAATAGCTTTGTTGTTTGTTATTTGCTGTGAATTAATGTTATTTAATTTTAAATACTGTATATTGTAAATTATTGTTATACAGTACTTGTGTAGTTTTCAGGCAGCAAAAAAAAGCCAAATATAGCTTCATGAGTTTTAACAAGCTCTTTTACCTGTCCTGGGGCTGTGATTTAGGATTGACAGGTGATTGGATTTGGGAAAGACGACACCCAGCTCTTAGTGTGGGTTTATGCGTGGGGGTGTGTGTGCCTGTGTGCGCGTGCTTCCTGACAAGACACAGAGCCATACCTTGTTTTAGGTTGACATATGCTTCTCTTCCTGTCGGATGAAGGCATTTGTGCTGGTTTTGTGAATGGAAATGGATAAACTGCTGGTGTGGCAGGTATTGTAACAAGCCAGAATGAAGCTGGCTACTGTAGATACATTCCATGGTTGAAAAAATATTTGCTAATGTAATGGGTGTAAGGAATTTGTCTGTTGGATTTTAGATACACTAAATGGACTAACTCTTATTATTGACCGTGTTTGAAATTTTGCAAGTTTTGCAGCAGTGCTGAATGATATGACAGTATATTGCACCAAAACGATATAAAACTTTCTATCGACATTTTACATGCTTATGGTTATAATTGCCTTAGAGTTCCTGCACTGCAAATTTTGACCAGCAGGTGATGTCCAATTGGCTTGCGACATTGATGGGATTCCATATACCACAGTAGTACCACCAACCGGCCTCAAGATATCACTATCGTCACCAAAAAGTCAGCTAAATGGCTCCCCTGCCAACCATATTTGAGTAATGCATGCAATACAATTGAAAATAGCAACAGATACCCCTCACAGAACACAGACAATACATTTTCACTTCATTCTAGGGATGTCTCGATTTGATCACATGATCGGAAACCGGGCCGATCGCGGGTTTTTAATTAATTTAATTTATTTATGTTTTTCTGCTTCATGCTTGTACAGCGCCATAGCCAGTCAACCTCCCTCCTGCTAAGCAGTGCGTCCAAAATGTCCAGCTTGCGTTTTGTACTTAAAGTTAATTTGATCTTCGTGAGAAGCTTGGTACCTCTACAATCAAAGGCACAAATGTGTCAATCATCGTTAAACTTAGCATAAGTGTGCTGTGACAACTCATTATGTAAGTGAGAGGCTGTTCTCAGGCATGAACTTCAAAGCATGAGTGGAATTGAGTGGAATCTAGTGGACTCACTCAATGAAGCATTTCATAAAGCCAAGCATTTTTCTACGTTATTCTTGTTTAAAAAAAAATCACGTTTTGAAGGCGGCGTGGTGGGACAGTAACATGTTTGGAACCCCCCCCCCAAAAAAAAAAAAAAAAAACCCCCAAAAAAAAAACCAAAAAAAAAAAAAAAAACATTTTTTCGGTATCGGATCGAAATTGGTATCGGCAGATTCTCAAAATCAGCTGACTTGGACTCTAGTGCAAAAAAATTGCGATCAAACATCCCTAGTTCATTCCAATATCTATATAATGCAATTATTGTTTTAAATAAATGATATTGTTCTAATTTAATATACAGCAGTCTTAAACGTCAAAACCCCTATTGAGTATAAGTAGATAATAAGATATATCTTTGCATTTGAGCAAAAATAGTAATGCTGTATATATATTACTGTGTTGTTTCTGTTAACACTGGGTAGTTTTAAGCTACAGCACTAGTTGATACATTTACGTGGCAGATAGTGAGTGGGGGGAAAGCAGTCATTACTGTTTCATATCAATATCATGATATAAATTGGCCTATACCGTGATAGATTTTTTTCAATATCACACAACACCAGTTTGCAGGTACACGGTGGATCCCCATTCCATCAAAAGTACATTGCTGTCCGGATCATCTGTTCAGTTGTTCCCAATTATATGGATTTTTTTTGTGCTTTGTTCCATTTCAGAGATGTAATGTGGCATCTATTATATTGACCATGTGTCCGTCGTCTAGACTGCTGAAGGTTAAAAGCATCAATTAAACGCCAAGTGACGGTCAGTCACATTATGGCCAAAGCCCTTAGTCCAAGATTTGGTACTCTTCAAGAAAAAAAAGACACAACGATTACTGCCTTACAAGCTTATGTGCACTTTATTATTATTATCGTGTCTTCAATTGTACATTTATTAAGGTGAGTGTAATTTAGTGTAATGATGAGGTGGATGCAACAATGACCCTAAGGTAAATGTTCTGTGTTCTATTAAAACAATAGCATTTAAAAATGGTCTTTTTTCACTTCTGCTTTAACAGCATTATACTCATCATCTCATTTACCTTGTTCGTGTTTGTGTCACACGCCTCTTAAAAATTGATAATCCTTTTTTGATACTGCTTGGCGATCGCAGTGCATTATTGATGGCGGGGCCCTTAATAGAAAGACTGTGCAGTGTTTTTAACCATGCAGCTGCTCATTTTGAGAGAGGGTGGGGGTTAGAGGGTCATACAAGCTGCTTACTTGTGCACATCCGTGTAAATACAGCGGCATTATTATTGTACGCTAAAACCACGCTTCATACATCCAAAGGGCTTTGCTTCCTTTTTGGCAAACAAACATGGACTTGGGAATATAATCACACGGATTTTCGGTAAGGCTGAGTTGTGCTCAGTGATCATAGTGAACAGTTATGATGCGGCTGTTTGTCAGGCTACTTCTACACTGCTTTATGTTCCTGGTGACCATAGCACCCTGTGAATTATGAAATTTTGGAATATTTCTCCCCTGTGTATTGAAATCTTGCTGAGTTTTCATTGTGAATTATGGTAGCCATGAAGGGCCATGGGCAGAGGGACTACAGTCACATCTCTGCTCAATGAATACTTAAAGAAAATATAAGTTTTTTGTCAACAACTATTCATCCAGCTCATGCAAAACCTGGAAAAGACAGTTATTTAAATACAAACTCCACAATGAACTGAGGCGTATGCCACTTCCTCACACGCTTGCTCTCCCACATGCACACATTCAACATTAGTGGTATAAACAGGTATGCCATGTCATTTAAGTAAATTAACACATTTACACAGTTAGTTTAAGAAGAGTTGTAGGCAACCGGTGTGAAATACCGGGGGATACATGTGCTTCCCATCTATCTACAGGCCGCTTCCAGGTTTGGTGCACCATTATGCACTGTCAAGTTTAGTTGAGTTTAGACATGTGCCGGTTTGATATTCTAACAATATGATAACCGTAACCCAAAATATCACGGTTCCACAGTATCACAGTATTGCAATTACAGCTCTAAAACGTGTTACTTATGTAGGTTTAAAGAAAAACAAAAAAACATTTTTTCCATTATACAGGATGTTTATTTTTCAAAGCATATTAGGAAATTGTAACATAAGTATAATGTTAAGTTAAAATAAATTAAAAAAAACAAAACAACATATTCTAAATAAAATTAAAATAAATCCAGTCCTTTAGAATGAGCCTAAACCCACAGCTACAGCTCAACATTATTCCCATCAGAACAAAAATAATTGAATTATTTTCCATAAAAGGACGTGTGTATGACTCGTATCATGTTTACATGATACACACACTCTCTTTCTCAACATAGACAGTTGCCAGAGAGAAAAAAACTCACATATTTTTCCACCGCTAGACACACTAAACAAGCTCTCGTAGCTGGTGGTAAATCTCAGTGACAGTGTTTACTAACCTTTAATTTTGTATAAATGCGAAATCATATTGGAGGTATTGCCTCCTCAGCAGCCACCCTCCATAAACATGTTTTACATGTCGGTTGGCCCGCGGCCGTCTGTAACTTTTCTGTAGCCAAAGGGTTCCCATAGCAGTGATTTTGTTTTCTTCGCTGGGGGAAAAAGTTCAGGTGTTTGACCTACTCCAGCCATTGTGTAGCACAGCTGACTCACGGACACTGAGCAATGTAATATTGTAACATAAATATGCAGTTTATCTACAGCAACAACCGGTGGGGGAGGGTTGCAGCTGCAAGCGAGGGATTTCTCCCTGCATTATTGGGACATAATAAAAAATAGCTAATACCTTAGGGATGGTATGACATAAATTTTTGCGGTTTTGAAACCGTGACAGTTTCATACCACGGTATACCTTGAAACCGGTAATCAGCATATGTCTAGTTGAGTTTAGGGCTGCAATTATTTTCATAATCGATTAATCAGATGATTAATTAAACGATTAATCGATTAATTGGACAAATGCCAATCACTTCTTTCAATCACCTTCACAATTTACCTTGAAGTTGTTTTCGGCATGTTGTAGGTACCAATGGAGACAAAATGGATGACTTTTTCCTTCAAAAATAATATTTTATTACAGCTTCCTGAGTTAACTGTAGTTAAGAAGGTAGTTTACACAGTAAGATGTCCGAAAATTGGCAAAAATGTGAATTGTTGTTTTCCAAAATAAAATCAGATTTTTGTTCATGTCCTACTTTGACTTAACGAATATATAATGAAGAGATCTACAACTGAGAAGTTATATATATTGTATAATTTCAAGAATTTAGACAGATTTAACCCGAAGAAGGTCCTAAACGATTAATTGGTTATTAAAATAGTTGTCAATTAATTTGCTAACCGATTAGTTGTCGATTAATTGATAAATTGTTGCATCTCTGGTTGAGTTCACGCTTTCTTATGAAGTCCGAGACATCTCCTTCACATCATGACAGCCATAGAAAATTTTCTATATTCAAACATTTCGCTGGATGTCCAGGGCATCATGGCCTCTTACTCCATGCTGTCTAATGGCCATCTCATTTTGTCCACAGCTTTTCTCATCCTCCAATTTGTTTGGATTAATTTAGCCATGGACAACTGGGCCCTACTTTAATGTTACTTTTATGGTGTCCTAATGTACTATCTGAGTAACAACCAGACAGCATATTTATGTGCACTTTCTAATTAGATTGGGTTTTTGGTCAGTGGAGATCCATGTTCAGCAGTGCTCCAGACTGCACCTAACAGTTGATAAAGTGCAAGTTTCATTTATTTGCACCTGAATAACCTGTAAATATGCTATATATTTTTTAGTCATAATTATTAATCTTTAATGGCTATCGCTCCCCACTTAAGTCCAGTTAACAATGGTAATGCATGAAATAGCTGTTAAAACGTTTATCAATAATGTTGTGAAAATTAGTGGAAATATGAATACTTACCAGAAGGTTTCAGGTTAAGGAGCTAAAGTCCTTCCAATAACAAAAAAAAAAGTTCTGTACAGTATATGCATTCATAATGTACATTCCTGTTATTTCAAGGTAAATCATGCCTCGTCATGGACTTGATTGGCAGCTCGTGTGAGATGCCCATTCCTACTCCTAATCTCCCTATTTGTCGTCCAGTATTAATGTCACGCTAATATTTCCTAAGCTCAGGTAACATTTGGCAAAGGCACCGTTTAATAGTCCTGCCTGAATCATTCTTATCTCAATAGAGCTGAAAAATAGTATTGTGCTATCAGCAAATTGAAATTACATTCTGAAATTCCCTTCCAGATAATCCACTTCAGGTGCCAGTAAAACATCAAAATTACAACTCAAATCTATTCTATTCTATCTATTTCACCACTTTGTTACTGTATCGAATCATTTAGCAATAATCCGTATGGACAGACAGGTGTAGGAATCTTACAGCTCTAATGGGATTTTCAGTGCATTACTGAAGTGATTATATGGCTAAGGATGTCATATAGAAGCAGAGAGCAGTATGGCTGAACCACAGCCCGCAACTCTCTACATTTAACTTATTTGCTGTTATTTGTCCACTAAACCCTACCTGAACTGGGTTATGCTTTTCATTGTAAACATGCTCTAAATTGTCTCCACTAATGCAACAAAAAAGTTCTGTTGTTCCAACCGATGGATAATTATTGCTTTATTTAGTAGTATTATGTCATGATCAATGGGGGACACAGCTCATTGATGAATTGAGTGGCTCATAAAAATGATGAATGCTGCAAACTCCAAAGTAATGAGCCTGCTGTCCTGGTCTTTGTCAGGAAATTGTTTTAGTCTTTGAAATCGAACCTAATAGGAGTAAAAATTTAATTTGTTTTGTCCAAGACCGGTATCAGAATACAGTGGTACCTCTACGTACGAAGTTAATTCATTTCAGGATCTTGTTTGTAAGTCGTAATGGTCGTATGTTGGGCATGATTTTCCCATTGGAATACATTATATATTCATTAATTGGTTCCACAGCCCAAAAACTTACACTAAATCCTTAATAAATACTGCTGGTACTATTACAAATGGCAGTTACACATAACAAAACAAGTACATTGTAAACAAAAATCGGAATAATATAATAATAATAATTCCTGTAGTAATGTAACGAATCGGGTTCTAATGTGGCGGACGTTTTTTGCTGTAACTGAACGCACCGCGGGGCTGACGTGCCAGAGACGGAGACCGGTGAGCCTGAGAGTTTCACTTTCACTTTCAATGTTTTCTTGAGAACACCGTTAATTGCGGCAGACAGTAGGCTTTTTGTGTTGAATAAGTTGTGAGAAAAATGATAAAAACGTGGCGAAGCTGGCGATTTCTTTGGCAGTGTTACCACAATAATAATTGTCGGCTTAACTTATAAAGACTGGCGAACGGTGGTTGAAGGAGGACTGTGGTGACGTATTATTGAGCCAGTTCACGGATGCGCACACCACGCTCATATTTTTCCTTAATTTTCATCTTCATTTAAAAGGTAAGCGTCAGCTTTTTCTTTGTTTCACCACCTGTACCAACCTTTTTGAAACCTGTGTTGACGAGAAAATCCGCCTGAGTTCGTCTGCGGTGCTGTCATGTCGTCGTATTTCGAGCATGTCGTCAGATGTAGAAACAAATGGAGAGTCAAATTTTACGTCGGATGTCGAAAAGATTTTGTGTCGAAGCGATCGTATGTCGAGGTACCACGGTAATTGTCCACAATGTGTTGATCAGCATTTACGCTTTCCATATAGTGGTAATGCTTGGACCAGAAGTTTTCTTTTGTCTTCTTCTCATACAGTCTCACCTTCTACCCCCCCGCCCCCCTCTTCAAACCATCACCCCCAGCACTTACCTCACTCTCTGTGCTGATCTGTCTTGTTACGCTATGTGCAAGTTTGACCTGATATTCCCCCTTGCGTGATCTCTGGTCAGGGCTGTTTTTTTGGGGTGGGGGGCATACAGTCTTTTGGTGGATGGATTTCACTCCTTGGCTGCTCTGAATCATTCCCTCAACAGAAGGGGTCATTGCCTGATTCCTCTCTGCCCCATATCGGGCTCAGCGGGGATCCAGACTCATTTGATCAACAGTCCAATCTCTTTCCTCAGGAGTGCGAATTTTCTGATTTCCGCTTTCAAATTGTAAGTCTCGAGCCATCGGAAGGCGCAAACGCAATCTCTTCTGGGGGAAGTATTTTCCTTCTGCAGTGTGTCTGCGTGTTTGGCACCTTAGCTCTGAGTCCCCAGGTTCTTTAGCCTCTGAGATCTGACATGAAAGGGGGTAGTACAGTATGTATGAATTTATGTTTCAACATGTCGTTGGGAAAGAAGTATTAGAAACAACCTTCCTATTCAACATGTGGGGGTCTCTTTGCTCTGATTTACATTTGTGTGAAAGTCCAAGCCTGTATTTCCCCCTCCTTTGCATCTCTTTGATGTTCACTGACAATTAACATCCCAACTCTTTCTCGGGGTTTGTTGAAAGCTGAGGGGCTAATTCAAGGGTCAAGCAAGACTTGCAAGCTGTCAATCTTTTTATTGTAACTCCAATCCCCTCCCCCAATAGAGTGCTTTTATTCTCAGACACCCCAAACCCCCTTCTCTCTCCCAGACCTCGTTTAACAGAAAATCCCAACTCTTCCTCTATTATCTTGTTGCCCTCTAACTGCCCAAGTGGGACAACCAAAAGCTTTGTCTTGGAGAAGCCATGCATTCTTTCACATCTGCCTTTTGTTTTCAGACCCTTGCCTCCCACCCCTCTAATTCAAATTTCTAACTGCCCCTTTCAATCAGCTCTCCTCCTGTCTCTTCTAATCACCCCTTCCTCTTAGCTATTAATTTCCAGTTTTACTATTTTCTACAAAAACAATTGATTCGTCTCAAAGTACTCTGTCATTTACTGTGCATCCACAGAGCATCTTCATTTTTCAGGATACTTTAACATATTTTGGTAACAACTACATACACCTCTCCGCAAAAAAAACCCAACTGTTTCAATTGCACCTTCGGAATCAAGCCACTCTGTTTCTGATGCCCTCCATCATCAGTCTGCCCTGAGTCTGTAGATAAAAACACCTTTTCTTAGATCATGGCGCCGTGGAGGTGGCTCAGAACACGATCACTGGCAGTGTCTCTCTTTAAAGGCATGAGGAGAGAAAAGCAACCTCCAGCTGAGAGGGGAGACTTTGGAGCTTAATGAGGAGAATGCCAGTCAGACAGTGTCCCTCCGGTCGGTGTCTTTGGTGTCTGTGCATGTTGAACATTCACAGCATGAGACAAAATAGATTAAGTACAAGACTGTTACAATCAATTTATAGAACAACCTCTATATGTAAGAGTGATATACTGTACTCTGAATCTACATCATGGCAGGGGACGTCAGTATGAGGCAAATCTCTTAAGATATTTTTTTGTTGTTGTCGTAAGACACTTGAGGTATGTTGAACGTTGTGCCAGGATATAATGACAGAAGAAAAGAATGATGTGGATTCTCTAATAGTTTGTTTACAGGCTGGAAAAACCTCAGCTTCCGTAGAAACGGTTAATGTGCTGCTCAAGTCCATAGGGTGTTTGGATTGTAACACAGAAGCATACAAGTCGTAAATTAATAGATCTGTGTTAAAGCGAGGCAATGTGATTCGAGAGAAGATTTGCAAGTGTTCCTCCTGATAACTCCAGATAAGTTTAAGGTTAAGCTTTTAATTCAGCCCATTAATCTTAACCGAGCCAGGGAAATCTCTTTGTTAACACGCATATCCATTTAAAACAGCAGGAGGGCACTACTGTGATGTAAACATCATAACCCCCCTACATCACCAAAGGTCGTGAGCCTCTAAGTATCCGTTTTTTATGACATGTGAATGCATACATTCTATAATAACATATTTTGGATTCCCGTTCATGCATTGAAGAAGTGTTTTTTTTTTTCTATTTTTCTCAGTTTTTATTTTTTTTTCTTGTTTTCTTCAGTCTCTGGTCTTCACCCCCCAAAAAGACACACAAAAAAAACATTTCCATCATTACTTATCACATTTGCAATTCTTTTATTGCACAAGGCAAGATTGCATTTGGAGGGGATTATTGTCGTTTCTCTCTATGTGCACCACAAATATCCTAAGTGGGAAAAATGGTTGGCACTAAGCCTGTTTTTTTGTAAAGATCTTAAGAGCCTTTATGCTTCCCCTTCCAACTTTATTGTTCAGACAGATTCAGGCCTTGTCTTGCAGGAAGAGAAATGACTCAATAGAGCAAAGCCCTCCACCTAAGCTGGACAATCGTTGTATCAGGACCAAATGATGAAGCTTAATCCCCTTTTGTACTGTATACTGTATGTGTGCATTTACTAATTTAGTGATCATTTGCGAGACACAAACACAAACCTTTGAAAATGTCTCAAAGTGCAAGTTTCTGAAAATGTTACAACTTCTGAAACCTCGTGACAACAGAAATGTGTTCAGTTTGATCATGTATGTTACTGTGATAATAGTAAGTTATATGTGTTGTTATGCTTTTTAAATATTGTTGACTTTTGTTTTTGTTGTGATGCATGCTTTTATTTTGGCGCAGGAAGCCTAGAGCAGGTACCAGGTAGTACTTCCGAGACTTCACGAGAATAAGAGCGCGTGAACTAGGAGTGGGAACCTCTTGGTACCTCACGATGCGATACGATTTGCGATACAAAGCTCACGATAACGATGATCTGACTATATGGCGATACAACTATTATCGTTACATTGGGCAGGAAATCATTCTAGGATATTCTACAAACAACTAATAAACAGAAAACAAGCTTCTGCTATGAATTCAAACGAGTTTATCACTAGTAAACATCCAATTTGAACTGTTAGTGGCAGCCAATGCCAGGCAATGAAGTTAATTTTGAGCCATTTAAGGTCATTTACCTATTGATTTTTAGTTACTTCCTGTTGATTTTGGAGTATTTTATGGGTCACTTCCTGTCAATTTTGAGTTACAGAACGGGAAGTGACCTGGGAATCCCCCAAATGAATAGGCAATGACTCAAACTAAACAGAAAATGACCTGTAAATGCCCTAAAATGAACCGCAAGTGACCTGTAAATGCCCCGAAAATCGGACAATTAATGTGAATGCTCTGGTTTCGAATAAACGAACGTTCCCAGTCTAAATGGATTGGGCGTCGTGCACCGTCAGTGCAGGCTTGGAGTTAAATGAGACGCTATTATGGTGGAAGATTTTGGTAGAAACTTGTTGGTTCCTTTTTATTTTTATTTTCTTAAGACCATGAACATCTTCTTTTAAAACGATATCTCAGTTCTTGGCCGGAGCATATCGATAACCTTTTGGGATACAAAGTATCACGACACAGGGTGACCCAAAAAAAAAGTTTACACTGCCATAATACAACTTAAATGCCATGTTTATTCAGCTTAGAATTAGAATTTAATCACAAATTATACATTATTGTAAAGAACATGTACAGTACACTCTATTTTTCAATGTGTCCTCCCTTAAGTGTCACAACAGCCTCCAGGCGCCTGCGGAACGCTTGACAGGTCTTCTTTACGTAGGATGCTGTCATCTTTTCCCAAGATCTAACAATGGACCTCTCCAAGGCTGCCACAGAAGTTTGTGGCTTCTTACAGGCACTGTCCTCCACAGTTGCCCATATGCTATAATCGAGGGGATTGAGATCTGGACTCTGGGGTGGCCGCATATCACCTTGTCAATCAACTTTTTTGGTCCGCACAGATCGGCACTTCCAGACCCAGGTTTTCGTGAGGCTGTTCCAGTATCTTTCAGCTTCTTTTTAACTTTGTAGACTGCACATCTGGATATTCTCAGATTTGCTGCAATCTCAGTAGGTGTCAGACCGGCACGCAGCAATTCAGGTACAGCTAAAGTTTTCTTCATTTTCAGCAGAAGCACAGGAATTGTAGAGACGAGAAATTAACAGCTGCATTGAGTGACCTTAATGAATCACTTAAGCATGACAACCTATTTAGATATGTTTCAATGGCTTTTAAACAAGCAGTCAACTGAGTGTAAACTTTTTTTTGGGTCACCCTGTATATCACCATTTCGATATTTTGTCACACCTCTAGCGTGAACACATGAAGAAGAACAGTTTCGCACACGAACAAGAGCGCATATGAACACACGAAGTCGCGGTGCCAAGTAAGTAAGAGAGAGAGAGAGGAGACAGAAAGCTTACCGTATTTTCACGACCATACGGCGCACCGTATTAAAGGGCGCATTCTAATTCTTGTGTGTTTTTTTTGTATTTAACACACACACAGGGCGCACCGGATTATTGGGCTCGTGGGCGTGCATGCATGCACTCACGCTAAAACATACAGTAGCATTCACACTAGCTTGCACGCTAGCATACACACGAACGTATTAAAAAAAAAGGCAGCGGAAGCAAAACTGAGTTCGATTGTACTTTATTAAAGAATTTTAATAAATACTCACTTTTTTTTCAGTCCACAAAGCCATCAAAGTCCTCATCTTCTGTATCTGACATGAACAGCTGGGTTAGGTCTTCATCAAACACGCCAGGTTCCCCCTCTTCGTTGTTGTTGTCCGAGTGAGTCTCGTTGCCATGAGGCTCCTCCTCGGAAATAATGGCTTTGGCGACAGCTCGAACAACAGTGCAAGCGGACACATTAGCCCAAGCATCCACAATCCATTCGCAAATTGTGGCGTAACTCGTCTGGCGTTGCCTGCCAGTCTGAAACTGTGTTCGCCATTCGTCATCCATTGCTCCCACACTGCACGCAACTTGACTTGGATGGTGGAACATGGAAAAAACCATCCGGTCGCCTCACGTAAACCTCCCTCAGCCAGTCTCTCATTTTCTCTTCGTCCATCCAGCCCTTTTGATTGGCTTTCACGACGACCCCGGCAGGAAACTTGTCTTTCTGCAACGTCTTCCTTTTGAAAATCACCAGCGGTGGCAGTGTCTGTCCACTAGCATAGCAGCTAAGCACAAAAGTAAAAGGTGACTTCTCGTACCCCATTGTGCGTATCGCTACCATGCTGGCTTTGTTCTTCTCCACGATGTGTCTCACCTGGATGTCGAAAGTGAGTGGGATGTCGATAGTGAGTGGCACCTCGTCCATGTTCGTGATATGCTTCGGCTGGATGCGTATGTCGGCAATCTTTTTGCTGCAGTAGGAGCGGAAGATGGTCAGCTTTTCCTTGTAATCAGCTGGAAGTTGCTGCGCCAATGTAGTTCTTGTCCGGATGGAAAGATGACGCCGTTTCATGAATTGAAAGCACCACGACGGACCTCTTCGAAAATGTTCAATTTTCATCTCTTGCGCCAGCGTGTGTGCCTTCATTCGCATGGTGACTGTCGAGACGCTTCTCCCGGCTGTTCTTTGGTTGGGAATCCACCTCTCGAGTTCCAGGTGAGGCCACTTCGCTTTATTTCCACGGAAACTCAGCTTTGTTTTCTTGACTTGGCTTAGCTAGTTTTCCAGCTTTCTCCACTTGCGAACCATTGACTCGTTGATGCTGAATTGTCTCGCCGCGGCTCGATTTCCAAGTTGCTTCGCGTAGCTGATAGCTTGGAGCTTAAACTGGGCTTCGTAAGCGTGTCTTTTCGTCAGAGTTACCATTTTCGGGGGTCTTGATTCAGACAGAAGTTGATTTGCCCAACGCACGTAACTCAATTTTATACTGTAACTAATGGCGGCCCGCCCCCTATGACGAGCACCATTCACACCTCTAATGGTTGTCATGCTGCTTTCACTCCCGTCCGCCTTTGGTACACACATTGGGCGCACCGCATTATTAGGCGCCCCGCCCATTTTGGAGAAAAGTTTTGACTTTTAGGTGTGCATTATGGTCGTGAAAATATGGTATATGCATATAAGTTGCTTGTGAAGCAACCACAGAGGCAACAGCTGTATATAACCCTTTTGTACTGTTTGTTATGCGTTTTCAATCGTGGTCGAATACTTGGGCGTATATGTGAGTATATGTGATTGGTTTTGATGATGTGCGGGCGCAAACTGATACGTGCTAATCGTTTGTGTGATTTGTTATTGCACGATCAGAAGCTAGTTATAATCGTAAATTTGAATTGATGTTATTGAAGATGAAACTGATTTAATTTCATGTTTATCTGACTTTAATTCTGCAAGTGTTGATGTCACGAGCTGCTGAATAAAGTCAGACGCCACACGGACATTTGACATAGTCATTCCGGAGCTTAGCTCACTGTCTAGCTCCAACGTCTTGCAGAGGACGGTACAATTATGTACAATACATGTTTTTGGGTAGTTATTTTTTGCGATTTTAAGGTATTTAGCGGTATTTAAAGGAATAATTCCGACTCACGGGGAAATTCGGGTTATGGCGCCAGCGTCGGAACAGAGCTCGTTCTTAAGCCGAGGACTACCTGTATTTTGTGTTTATCTACCAAATTTTGCTCACAAATTGAAAAAAAATATAGGACAAGGATTGAAAACATGCTTTCTGTGAGTTTTTTTTTTTCACCATTATTATTATTATTATTATTATTTTCCAATGAATGTGCATAGCTTGATTTTTTATTTATTTATTTTTTAATATTTTTAATTCCTGAAACTATGTATTCATCATTGGACCTAAACATACAGTGATGTCAAGTCTCTTACACCCACTAACCTCATTTTAATGGTTCTGAAATTAGAGGTCCCACATGAGGCATACTGTCATATTAGATGAGGTGATTATGGCGGACTTAATTACAACTTTGTTGCCTAATGTGTGCATGCTGCATGTTTTTATGCCCATGAAGTACTCCGCTGTCTGGGAACTTACAAACACAAAATAGATCAGACGCTCTGCAGCCAGTGGATATTCTCCAGTGAGAAAAGCAGTGTTTTACACCCCAGGCTGCACACGACAAGCAGAATGCCTCAGTTGTTTTTGGAAGCTAACATTCACAGAAAGGTTGCAGACACATAAAGAAGGACATGGCTTTTTTTGATTGGGCTAAAAAAAGATCAGGGGAAAAAACAGTTTCTAATGGGGTCCTGTGTGTCCTGTTGCCTGAGTGATGCCATATCCTTTGGTAAATTCGCTAATGGTTCATGGAACTGAGAGAACCGAGTTGAACCCAGCAGTATAAACATCGGACAAAAGGGAGCCGTTAGTAGTGTGAAACGCATGCCTGAACACACAGGTACGCATTAGGTTTCACCCGTCACAGCCCCACAAGTGTATCCATGACTTAGGAGTAGGCTATTTGCTTTTGTAGTGAAAGAGGCAAAAACAAACATTCAAACAAAGTCCTACTATTGGGACAGGTATGGATGAGGTCGGAAGACAAGAATCCTTCTTGGGAATAATGGGAGTAGAAGGGGTGGGGAAGCAGAGATAAGTTTGTGGTCAGTCACAACAAAGCATGTTGACCAATTGCTGTCAAGTGTTTATTTGTTTGTCAGTGTCACTGGGGTGGAAAAGGCAATTTACCTCTAAATTTGCAGCTAAAAATCCAAAGTTGTATAATTGTGAGTAAAATTTGTCATAAAATGTAAATTTGGTCCTATGTGAATTTGGTAACTGAAGTGCTTCTATGGCCTTAGAAACTTCACTATTTCACCAGGCTGAATACGTCATGGATAATCTTTCATAACATTTATGATTTTTTGCATACAGCGTTGATTTATTATTGCTCCTGCACGTGAATGTGGAAAGCAGTTCGGCTCACAGTTGGCCACTTCCTCCCAGTTTGGAGCCTACTCTTTTTTTCCTTTTTCCTTCTTTTTTTAAATTTAATGTTTCTTTTTGTAGTTTTTAGCCTTTTTTTCTGGGATTGTGTCAATTTACTGTCAGTAAGTGTGTCGACTCCAAATCTAAATTGTCATGATAAATCAACATCACTATAAAGTTTTACTGATATGCCTCATGTGCTCCTTGGTGGTAGGACAGAGCTGTGATTTACAGATGACAACTTAAAAAAGTATGTAAAAATGGGATTGAATTAAGTTTTGATAAGGTGTAGCATCCTTCTTCCATAGGTTTGGACTATGGCGGGCTTTTTAGGTTTGACAGCATTTGTTGCACCCAGTTACGAGAGATGGTCAGCTTCCAGTAGCCATTAAAAAATATCTATCTTTCATGATTAGTAACCACATCTGCTTATTTGACGGTCCATGCAGCATTTCTCAGAAAACACACACACATTTTGGAGGTGGAGGTTCTTAAGGTTCTATTTCGCTGCCAAATTGACATTCCCTCTCCATGTGCTTCATCTACAGGTGAGAGGATCCACGATGACCATTTCTAAGAGCGTTTGGATTGGACTTTTTTAGAAGCCATTTGTCACGACACAAAAACCTGTAATAGACCACCGACACTTGGCACCATGTGGAAACTACACACCTTGTGCTGGCTTGTCGCGCTGGCCCAATTCCACTCCACTGAGGGTAAGTGCACGTAAAAATCTTTGGTCCTATAAATACAGACCGCTTTGTTTTCATACCACCATTTTACAGCATCCCGTGAATAAGTGTTTCAGGCTCACTGACAGTTAGGCACTCAGTGGGGATTTTTCTTATACTGTAGACTTATTTAGGAATTCTCGAATGAGCAATGAAAATGTAACGCTCACGCTGCTCCTCCGAGGTCCCACAGTGCATGTCTAAGTAATGTGGCTCTGAGGACCATAGGCTGAGGCGGATGGGGATGATCAGGAGTGCTTTCATTAGTTGGGATATCTCAGACAAATTGTGATTTGCCAGAGATTTTCTACTTGAGAGCCCCAGTTGTTCCCAGTGGCATTAGGGCTAGATACATTTAAAGACATTTAGGGCTAAAGTCTTCAGTTCTGTGCCCAGCACGCACACGTTTCACACCTCAAAAATGAATCGTGGTGTGTTTTAGTTGTGATTGAAACCCCCGTCCTTGTCTTTATGGTTAGATCTATATGTCTACACTGCGTATCCCAAAGACTTTCCTCCACTTATTAGTCTTTAATCGCTGAAATACCGGTGCTCTACTTTTGGTAATTGATTATTGTTTTAATAATTGGCTTCTGTTTTAAACGCAGTATATCACAAGAGCTATTTCTCAGTTATTGTTTTTTTTGTGTCAATGGTTGAAGCATTGCCAGTCTTTTATCAATTTTTAATAGTGTTCTACAATATTAGGTCTTTGCAATGCAATGATTATTTGTGCAGTATGTCACACCCAAGAAACTAATGTAGTATCTTGATATAAAATGAATTTTTTTCATGTGTCATCTGGCTTGGATTTTTAGTCACAGGCTAAGTAACTGGCTCCTTTATCTTGCAAACGCCGAGAAGCAGAATTTCATTAATGATGGCAACATGCATTGTCTCAGTTATGCGACAATTAAAGTTTGCAATTTTTATTTTCAATATTTTCATGGTCTAAAAAGAGATGGCCAGCACCGTGAGAACGATAGAGCGGAATAAAAATGTGAAAAAATGTGCAATTATTTTAAGAAAGTAATAATATTTGTGTGGGCTGCAACTTTGTACATGAAAAGATGGGCCCACGGACAGAAAGATTAAGAACCCCTCGTGTAGTTGACCTTAGGACTGAAGTTAGCTGTGGTAGGCTTCAGCTGTGCACAACCCTGAACACGATAAATGGCATTAATATAGATGGGTGACATCAGTAGAATTGGCGCACATGGGAATATTTGTATTTTTTGTGGCAATATACGCAGGAGATGCAAAGAGTGTTTCCATTGCTTTAAAGCTTTTAAAACTCCACCCTGCTTACCCTTTTCAAAATTCTCCACATCCATACATTGAAACATATTTTAAAAAGGCAAACATGCAGTGACTAGACAAGTGGGAAGTTTTGGAGGGCTCTCGACTCCTAAACTTTTGTTGTACAGTATGTTAAAAGTGAGACTTGTGTACGGCTGAAGCCCTTAAAACTAAATAAGCAAAAACTATTGAATAATGCACACTTGGTTTTGTTATTGATAACATTTGTCATTTATGTTCGTTTGCATTTCTTCCCCCCTCCTGTCAGTCCCATTTCCCATCTCAGCTGCAGAGATCAGCCCCCGAAACAGTTCATTACAAACAATATCCCCAAGTCCACACACTTCATTAAACTACGTCTAGGCCTAATATCTTTTTAATGCATGTTTTATAATTGAATTAAATGAGCTAGTGAAATGTTGTAAATAGTTTAAAGTTTGTATTCGGAAGGAAGACCTTCACGCATGCAATATTATTCCTTTTTCTTAGGGGGTTTGTGTTGTTACCTACAATTACTTTATAATGTATGTCTCCCCCACATCCAGCAATGTTTCTTTGACTGCGGTCCCTGCATACATGCCTTTTATCTATATTTGCACAGCTGGCTCACTGTCATCCCAAGGCTTTCATCCCATAACCTCTTTGCCCATTAAAAGATATCGAAAACGAGGCAAATAAAGGAGTTTCCATCTATGTTTGTGGACAGTCGATCGCTTCCGGGTTAGCAAACGTGATGGTGAGTGTATCGTATATAAAAGCGACAGTTGAATTTCATCATTGCAAAGCATTTTAATACTGGACTCCAAAGTTTTTACATCATGCAGATGCAGGTTGATTTACACCTGTGTACGTATGAGGTCATTAGTGGTGGAGGATTTAGCACTAATTGCTTCTGTATCTCCTAGCAAACTTTGAGTACAAACTAAGGTGTGGAGTTGACCTGGGCATTTACCAGCCAGATACGGTCCCACAAATGACGCTCTTGTATTGCATTGTGGGAAGGGTCAATGTCTTTGTTTCTCAGGATTGACCCATACTTGAGGCTCAAAGTCTAGATTTCACAAAAGTACTGAAATTTACAATCTTAAGCTGCTAAGTGACACACCAAGCTTTTGGGCCGCTGCTTGACAAATTACTAACCGTTAAACATGCATTGATTGCATTCCTGAAGATAATCAATCTTGATCAACTTGTAATTCCTGTTTAAATGTTAGTGAAAGGAGATAATACATATGAGTAAAACCTAGATCAGGTCACTTCCTTCTTTATAGGAGGGGAATGGATGAAAGTAATGACTACAATAGATTGCAAATTGTATTTCAACCTTTTTTTAAGATAAAACACCACTTTCCTTTAATTGCAACTAAAAAAAATTTATCTGAAATCTTTCTAGTACGCTTTTTAAATTTTTTTTAAATGTACCACCCTTGTTTTATTTTCCAAGAATTTCTCATATGAAGTAAAGTCAACAGATGACACTGTTTTACATTGCCGATGGTACACAGTGGTGTTCTCAGATAGTGTTCTGTTCTATAGATAAAATGTTTGTATTCTTTAATTCTTTAATTATCGTCTTCATTCACTTAATTTGTACTAAATGTATTACTTAAAATTACATTACATAAAAGGCCAATTTCTTGTTTAGAAGTATTTGTTATTTAGGGGTGTAACGGTACACAAAAATCTTGGTTCGGTAAGTACCTCGGTTTTGAGGTCATGGTTCGGTTCATTTTCGGTACAGTAAGAAAACAAAATGCAAAATATAAATGTGCTAGTTGTTTATTACACACTTTTGTGCTTTCAACAATAGGAACATTAGCCTATACAAAGCTAGAATTCTGCTCAAAAATAGAAAATAAAATCAGAAATGTAGATATTTTGAAAAACAAAATAAAAATAACTTTGGCTAAGACTTTTTCTTCAAAATAAATATCTGATGTGCAAAATTGAACAGTTGCAACACTGAAGTGAAGAGTTGTTCCATCTATATTCTTTTTTAATTTGTATTCCCCACCCAGAGGGCCAACCATCTTCCATGTTAACATTTAACCGTTACCCACGCTGCTCACTGCACTTCTGAGTGGTGCGACGGCCCTGGCCGTTTAATTGTTATCTTTTTTGAGACTGTCAGTCATCTGATCGCCGCGTCTGCCAGCTGGCTGCCTCCCCTCCCAACGTGGCGTACTCTGATTGATGCCGGACGGGCTGACGACGTCACCGCCGCTGTCCGGCCACCCGAACTAGCCGCTGTCTGACATGTATCCATTATGCAGCGCTTTGTTTACATTTGCGGCAATAACGACACTTGCTTTACGGCAGCTAATCCGATACACAGTAATACGGCTCTGGGTAATACTATTAGGCCGTTGTTTGAGCTTGCATATCCGCGTGTGTGTTGTATTGTGCCTGAGTCTTGTTAACCAAATAAAGGCAGCGTTAACAAAAGTCATCTGACCGCTCGTCATTTTACAGTCAACACTCAGAGTTCGCAACTGCGCATTTGACAGCATACGTGCCGTGTACCTCCTTGCCAGCTGTTTGCTCGCTATTCATTCACCTGTGCATTTGATCACTATTTTGTTACACTCCCGCTTTTTCGGTGAGGTATTTTGTGTTCATTGGTTATTGGATCGTTTTTGTTCACCGCAGCAGTAGAGGTAAACTGCCGTTTTCGTTCAACCCATTTTGTTTAGTGTAGAAGCCAGGTTAGTGGTTGTATTGTTATTTCATTTTTACGATCAGGATTTACTTAGCGGGTGGGGTCCAAGTGTAGTTTCATTTTGTTTGTTGTTTTGGCCTGGGCTTACGCTGAAGCCAGCTCCTTCCGCTTTTTGTATATTTTGTTCATTGCGAGTTCGACTTGTGTGAATAAATTTGTGTCCTCTTGCAATTTGTGTGCGTGTCTCGTTTTATGGTACGCCCTTAGCAGACGTCCGTCGGACGTAACAGTGGGATTATGGGAAGCATGAGCGGGCATTCCGCGCTTGCGTTAAATGCATCAAATATTTTAACGTGATTAATTAAAAAAAATTAATTACCGCCTGTTAACGCGCTAAATTTAACAGCACTTTACATTTCGTCAGAAACTCGTTCGGTACGCCCCCGTACCGAACCGAGGACCCCGAACCAAAACGGTTCAATACAAATACATGTACCGTTACACCCTTAATATATATATATATAATATATACATATATATATATATATATTAGGGCTGTCAAAATTAACGCGTTAACGCGCGGTAATTAATTTTTTAAATTAATCACGTTAAAATATTTGACGCAATTAACGCACATGTCCAGCTCAGACAGTATTCTGCCTTTTGGTAAGTTTTACAGCAAGGCTTTTTGTGCTGTCCAACAGCGAACTCTTGTGGTCGCTTTGCGACATGGTTTATTGTTTTCTTGCCAGTTCAATATGGCTGCACGACATCTCGGGCTGACGCCTACGTTGTAATGTTGTGCTTATATGATCCTTGGACAAGATTTGTCTGTAAGTATGGTTGTTGTAAAGAGTGTACATATTATGTTAGTAAGCGAAATGTTATATTTTTTGTATGAGACACTTTTGCCTTTGTTTATGTTTAGTTAACCTGTATAGCGTGCTAAGCTAACGTTGTTGCTAATGCAATGCTTGTGTACTTTTTTTTTTGTAGTTTTACGACGGTCTACAGTAAAGAGGACAATGGTTTGAGGCCATTTTATTAATAAATCAGATGAAAAACGAAGAAGTCTGATTATTACGGCGTCGTTCACTAGCTGTCTAGCTTTGGAAAAAGTAGACGCTTCGGAGTGAGGACAGCATAGACCAATTTAAACGACAGTAGAGTGAAATGCCCACTACAGTCCTTATGTACCGTATGTTGAATGTATATATCCATCTTGTGTCTTATCTTTCCATTCCAACAATTTATTGTACAGAATATATATATAATTCACAGAAAAATATGGCATATTTTATAGATGGTTTGAATTGCGATTAATTGCGATTAATTGTGATTAATTATTTTTTAAGCTGTAATTAACTCGATTAAAAATTTGAATCGTTTGACAGCCCTAATATATATACTAGTATATGTAAAACTCAAAAATTAGGAAAACAATTGAATTAAAATAAACAACGACAAAATCCAGTGTCCAAATAAATATTATTGAAATTAACTGTTGGCATACAGATTTTCAAGGAATGAAAATAAGTGCAGAATTCAAAAAGTTCAATAATGAAGCGATTTTAGTAACATCCAAGTATCCTTAACATTTAACCAGTAAAATTTGTAAATACATTATTAAGTCTTTTAGAGGTTAGGTTTTAGGAACAGAGGCACCAGTAGCAGCATAAAAAAAAAGTAAAGCAGCGTCGTAACGATTTAAAAGTAGATATTTAGAGGCCATGGCCACAATTTTTGTTCTGCTGTATTTTTTATCTACTGTATTTAACCAAGATGTCCTACTGAGATTAAAAAAACAACCTCTTTTTCAAAGAAGACCTGGCTGAGACAGGCAGCAGCACAACAAACATGATTACAGACATAGGTTACATAAACAGACATCAATAAAAACATAAAATAAACATTAAACCTTCAAGATACAATTACCACTGTATTTTTTAGTCTGCGGGGTTCATCACATTATTGAGTGCACCATCAATGAAAAAGTTCATTTTAATGGCACACCTGATTATAAGGAGCATTAGCACATCAATGGACAGCATTTGTTATTTGCTCTTTATCTTTAAATACTAGGGATGTGCCGATCCAGGTTTTTTGCACTTCTGATCCGATACCGATATTGTTTTGCACTTCCGATCCGATACCGATACTGACCGATACCGATACCGGCCTATCTGAGCATGTGTTAAAGTTTAAAGTTATTTAGCCTCCTTACTTAGTTGTCAGACTCATGTTGAAAAGGGTTTTAGTAGTCTTGATAACAACTAGCCACCTGAATTAGGTGAGTTTGAATTACACACAACGGTTGGTAACAAGAAACTGACCTGTTTATTCAGTGACAAACACAAAACATTATAAATAACAAACAGAAATGGCATAGTCAGTCAGTAAAACGTGCAAATAATATTGTAAACTGTCTTAAAAAAGCAAAACACACAAACAACCTCAGTGGAAAATCCCACAAACTCCCCAAGCTATTAGATGCTTTTAATGTTTCGTGCATTAGTTACAAAAATTGTATAAAAAGTAAACAGTAAATAACATATTCAAGTCCCCATTCTGTATCAGCAGCTTTAAACTACATTCAATAATTTAATTTTGCGAATCAATTGTTAAAGTTATTAAAATTGCTCCCGTTATTCCATAATTTCCCTTCTGTCTACTTTCGACACGTGAAAGTTTTAAAATTGTTTTGAAGGTAGATTCAAGTCAAGATTTTGCCGATTTAGGAGTATTTTAGATAAAAAGTTAATTAGGTTCGCTTGGAAGGTTCACAACAGCCTACTAGGGAAATCTCCTGCTTTAAGATGGCGGCTGTTTATTAACGCATCTAGTTTTCCATACTTCAGTGTTGCTAACGACGTCGATTCTGTCATTTTGCATCTAGTTGTATATACATATGATATCTTTTATCTACAGTAAAACAATGTTGACGTAGTTTGTAGCGGCTGTCAGCAGCAGTCAGGTATTCTTGTGTTTTTTATCCAGCGGCATGAATTGAGCTAAAGCCGTGAGTCGAGCATTGGCATTACCCGGGTCTATGACAAGCATGATGTTTACTCTCAGGACGCAATGCGGTCCGTTTCTCATTGCGTCCCGAAGACCGCGCTGTGTATTAGTTCCGCTTTACTTGACATATTTCAATAATCGGAATTTGGATGTTTGTGAATCGTTCTCGAATCTTTAGTGGAACCGAAGCAAAAACTGGAATGGATTATGTAAATTGGTGCGCTGGAAAACCCGGACCGGATGAAAAACTGGATCGGAAGTCTGGATCGGAATTTTTCCGTGTCGGCCGATACGATGCCGATGCACATTTTTTTGCCCATATCGGCGTCCGATCCGATCTAAATATCGGATCGGGACATCTCTATTAAATATTGTAATTGATGTTTTATCTATTAAATTGAGCTTATTAAACACATCCAGAATTCATACATAAGGCACATTGTCAATTCTGGGGACAAATAAAGGATTTTAGGTGTGCCTTTTAGTCCATTTATAACACTGACTTTAAAGATGCTGTCTCCTTATCCTTAAATTTAGTTTAGAATTCATTAATGCGATTCAGATTGGGGACATTTTGTAAACTATTCCATGCAATGGAGGCGGAGTATAAGAAATATTTTTTCCCATTGTAGTGTGAACATTTGGGACAGAAGGCACATAATGATCTGTGAAGTGCAGTGAGTAATGTCCAGTACTCTTTTGAGGTAAAAACTCAAAAAGATAAGATGGAAGCAGACCCAAAATATCCTTATATATGAAGGCGTACCAATGATATGCTAGTAGTCTACGAATAGCCAGAGAAGGCCACAACTAAGGCTCAGTTCAGACCACAGGTCTTAATGCACAATTTTTTGTCATCTTTTTTATTTTTAGGGCCTGCCTCTTCAGATTACCTTTTTCGCTTGAGCCCGTTCAAGTATCCACATCCAGTACGAGTGGAGCAAACTTACCTGCATGAGCAGAAGTATCAAAACAAATGAAAACACATGATGGCACTTCGTTATTCCAGGGTGACCATATTTTGATTTCCAAAAAGAGGACGCAAAAAGCAGACATCAATAATCCCTGTTTACTTTTATATTCAAAGTTTATACTGTCTGTGTTGATAGAGCACATACAGTCAGTTTGCTCTTGGCCATGGAAGCAATATTGCTCATTTGGCGCAGAGAAAGAAAGCTGAGAGTTCTCAGGCTTAGACTTTTTTTCTCGCTTATTTTTCTAAGGGTGGTCAAGCCCACCTTCTGCCTAAAAGCCGAGTTCAAGCTCAGCGCTACCGGTAATGCACAGCTCCATCGCTGCCGTCCTCCCTGCTTCTCTCTCTCCTTGCTGACGTAATTGTTGCATGAATTTTGATTTGGGAGACTTGAGAGTACAGAATGCCACCACATTTTAAAAAAATTCGGCCCAAATTGGATATAAAACCACATATGAAAGTGACCAAGATCAGATTTTAAATGGTCCACTTCAATGCGACTTGTCCCATTCAGACAGTCATGTAAATTGGAAAAACGCGAAAAACTCCCGTGGTATGAACCTAGCCTAAGTGAATTAAAAAGCAACACAAAACTGCCTCTTGAAACACACATAGTTTCTTTTCAGTATTATTTTCTGGAATAATATAACGCCTTAATCTTAAAATACTTCAACAAAACTAGACATTGATTACAAATGAGATCTGTCAAAACAAATGGGAGTTTTACAACAAATTTATTCTAGCAAAGCTGATATTTACATTAGAAATAATCAAACTCTCAATAATTTAATGACAAAAACATACAACAGCATGTTGAACTTTACCTTGAAGGATTTAGGTTGATGCTCATCATGAAAAATCTTAATATTGTTCACTGAGAAATAAATATCATACTTTTCAAGAAGTATACTCATATTTGATCGATTTGATTGACAATCATTGTTAAACTGTGCATTTTTCACATTCTGGGTTGCACACAGCATAGGAACCATTTTGACAAGAGTATATTTACCAAGCAATCATACTGTCTGTCACACAAGTCACTCAACTTTGGTATCTGTCTTACTGCAGGTTGATTTCCTTTGTCCTGTCGGTGTCCTCTATGACTGTTACCATGGCAACCGTAGGAAATTACGGGACTGCGATTTATAAAGAAATATTGTAAATGTATTTGGAAGCGTGGAGTGTTGTTATTTTATTTTTGTAATACGTGATTAAATTGTCTCCAAAGTCTGCCTGTGTTATTTAGTCAAGCTGAGAGAATTTCTTGGCATCAGCAAGTGAATAACAATTCTCACTCAGCGTCGGCCGTGTGCTCTCTGTAAAGGTTTTGCCAAAGATTGTTTCAATTACTAAGTGGAGCTATGTTTCTGTGTCATATGAAAGGAACATGTCGAATGGACAGCTAAGAATCAATCAAGCCAAAACGTGCACTGTTTCTTTCCTCCCGGTGTTGCCAACTTTGTCAATTTTCCACTTTTTCTAACAGTGAAGAATCAAGGGGGAAATGTAATTAGCAAAAGAATACTATTGCAGCTTTAAAGGCTATGCCGAATACACAAAATTTGTGTTTGTTATTAAAAACTATAAACTAGGTCACAAATGGCTTGTGTGAGTATAATTTGACAGCATTGTTTTATGTTCTTGTTTTCATTCCATTAGTATGAGGCTTTTGTCATTTATGTATGTCACTTATGGGGTATGTAAACTTTATGTCATAATATAAAAGCTTTTTCAGGAAACAAACTTTAAGAAAACTGCCCCTTGCCTCGTTTCTTGTAACAGCTTGACTTGTTTGAAGTTCTTGAAATTTTTCAAGGGCATGAGAGAAGGGCACCTTTAAAAGTCCTCTTTTTTGGATCATGTGAAACAGAAGAGAAGAGGCTTTAGACCTTAATCTCAAAGTGAAAGGGGTGAAATAGACAATCAGGGTGTTCCGAAATGTAATTACTGGAAGTAAAAGCTAAGGGCTTAATACGAGCCAGAACCTGTAAGAGCACCATCTTGCGCCACCCACTGCCGTCCTACCTTTTACTCTGGTTTAATACCTCTTCTGGCTTCTAGCAAACCTATTTTTTTTCATAAAATGGGTTTGAAATGTTTTGTACACAAATAAATTAAAGCCAGGCTAAACTATCCCACAAACCCAGTCAATACGTCTCCATCGGAGAGACTGCGTTGTTTTACTCTGAATAGTGTAGGGTTTAATATCTTTCCACAAGGCACTTTCTTCAGCAGCCAGGCTTATCTTTCAAAAACAATAGCATAATACTATCTTTCAAACAAGCATTGGTGGAACCTCAAACATTTTCCCTTAAATACAAAAGAAAAGTAAAATACTGAATCATAAGAGCATAGTTCCCTCATCAAATACAGCATTTTAGGTTAAAGGCATGAGATAAAAAGTGGCTGATGGATTACTTTTAAGTAAACTGCATTAAGTAATTTACTCATTTTTCATTGGATTAGACCTATTTCTGCAAAATGGGTGGAAGATAGCCTTTTAAATATAATGCTCACATAATCACATTACTGTTACCTGTGCCTTTTGTAGTATTCGTTAGTATACTACAATCACTTCAGTCATTTAAACACAACTAAAATAAAGTAGGTTGTTAAAAAAAAAAAAAAAAAACTTTTTTGGATGAGACTGGTCAGACCAGTAGTCGGTTCAGCGTTAAATAAATCTGGTATTATCCTCGAGATGCATGCAAGATTGTTTTTTTCTGGTGTACGAAATACAATGTTTAAGTTGTGGTGTTAAGGCTGATCATTTCCATCATCTTATTTACAATAAACTTTTTAAAATGCCAGGAAACCAAAATATACCAGCTTTTATACTGTATATTGTTATACTCTACATTTACGCTAAAACTGTGATGAGTCACTAGGCATGTGCCGGTATAAGACACTGACATTATGATAACCTTAAGCAAAAATATCACGGTATTGCAATTACAGCTCTAAAATGTGTTACTTTGAGATATCTGGGATAGAAAAGAAAATATTTTTTTTCCCCCATTGAACAGGACTTTTATTTTTCAAAACATATTAGCAAATTGAAACATGTGTATAATGTTAAGTTAGGATGAATTAAAAGAATAAATAAATAACACATTTTCCAAATAAAATATAAATGCAGTCCAGAGGTTGCGCTAGACTTTTTCGTTGTCTGTCATTTTGACTGACAAGGTCATAAAAATCCAGTCATAATCTATTTTTACCCGTCACTTAAATTTTTAAAATGATAATAATGACATATTCAATAGTATTTAGTTTTCATTCATTTTTACTTAATATTCTGTCCGAACAAGCTTAACAGAGAATCCACACCGTGCCATCACACATCAAGCAGATGAATATGTTACTTTTTCTCCGCAGTGACAAAAACAGCTGACTGTGGCCCCAGTAGGTAGGCTACATATGGAACAATGAAATTAACAGTTCACCTGCTGTGGCCTGAATGCAGTCTCACAACTTCCTCCTGGTGCGCATGGACTTGAATTGCGTGCCCGCTTGTGCATAATCAAATGTCTCAAGAAGAAACTTTTTTGAAGAAACTTCGGAAACTCAGTTTCCTTGACATTTTTCTGAGTAAGGCCAACGACGTCATGCATCAAGAGAGAAGACAATAGCTAATTAATATGCTCACTCGCCACCCTGTGGTCTGGGGTGTGAATTGCAACCTGTCAAAATGACAGATGGACAGTTTTTTCCGTCACAGTTTAAAAAAAACGGTCAACGACGGAAAATATTCGGTTAACGCAACCCCTGATGCAGTCCTTTGTTGAGGAGTTTCACCTTCTCCAGCTATTGTGTAACACAGCTGACTCACTCACACTGAGCAACAACCAGTGGAGGAGGCTTGAGCTTTGCACCTGCAAGCGAGGCATTTCTCCCTCCATTTATGGTACATAAAAAATAGCCAATACCTTAGGGACTGTATGACTGAAAATTTTTACGGTTTTATAACCGTGAAGTTTTCATAACACGGTATACCTTGAAACCTTGAAATAAGCACATGCCTATGAGTCACTGTTTTTTCTTGTATTTATTTATTTTTCCTATGTCTTGAGTAAATGAATCCTTTTTGTTTTGTCTCCCCTTTGCTTGCTTACTGTCATTGGGGTTGTTTGTGGCGGACTGTTGAATCTGGATCCCCATGGAGCCAGGCAGGCTTGGGGGCCTTGTGTACCAAGACCCACCATGCTGTCATGTCTCTTTCATCACCAGCCAGACGTGGAGATAAGGAGACAATAAGCAGTGGCAAGGTGTAACCACAGCCCCTGGGTCTCCTCCCTGCCGAGCACTTCAAATCCTCATTAGGATTTTCAGCAAAGGAAGCAGGGATTTTGTTGGATTAGTGCTTTGTCACAGCTGGCCCCAGGTTGGCGTTTGTCATGCAGAGTGCTGACATACTCCCATCCAACCCCAGCACATACCTCCTTTTACCTGGGCATTGAATAAGCTAATGCCTTTTTTCCTCAAAAAGCAGAAGTTGGCTTTTTTTCCCACATTGTCAGAAGTTGTAAATGGCACCATGCTTTTGCTTGCTGTACCACTCTTGACATCTGTAGTTGATACCCAAAAAGTTTAACTTAATCCATCCATTTTCAGCACTGCATATTCTGGTCAGGGTCGTGGGGTCCTCAAGACTATTCCAGCTGACTTCAGGCTAAAGGTGGACTACAGGTCGCCAGTCATTCATAGTGCTCACAAAGAAATGCACAACCATTGACATCGACATTGACAACATTAGTAAGCAGGAATTTATCCTGCTAGGTATCACTACAGAGCTACAGTTGCATGAAAAAATTTGAGCATACCCAGACTTTTATCTGCCACTATAGACTTGAATGTGAGACCAATATGAACCTACAATGGCATACAAATTCCACTCTGGGCATGCCAACATTTTCACTCTATTTTGTATGCATCACAGCCTATATTTTAATCATCAAAGATTCATCATTTATATGACCGCTAAAGGAAAGGGTCAAACATCAAACAAATTGGAACAAACTAAGACCACCAAATGGGACGCATTCGAGCTAACATTTTGTGATCTATGCAATGTTGCATCACATTGCATACATCGCCCTACCTCAATCCTACGTGACTGACATAAAATTTAATAAAACAAAATAAGTTGGGCTCAGAGAATCAATGCATATTAGGGATGACCTGATCGCATATTTTTGCACCCGAGTCGGAGTCACCTTATTTTGAAAATCTGCCGATACCGAGTCTGATCTGATACTGAAAAATAGGATTTTGTTAGTAAAAAAACATTTCAAACATACACATTACAGTACTGTACTGTTTAAAGTTCTTCTTCTTCCGTTTTTTCCAGGAGTGTTGCGGAGTGTAAAACGTATATATTTTTGTTTCATTTGGCAATACAGTTGTATTTTTGGATTATTTTGTTACCCTTTAAAGTATTATATATATATTTTTTAAAATTAAAAACCTGGTCATTTTCACCCAATTCCGATCCACTAAAAATGGCCCGATCAGCCCTATTTCCAATCTAGTGATCAGATCGGGGACATTCCTAATGCATATACTGTATATGCCTAGAACTCACCTACCAAATTTAATTCGGATCCAACCATGAATAACGGAGGAGTAGCAATTAGTTTCCTCAAGAAGAACAAGAACAAAGTGAGTGACCGTTTGAGCCAGCCCCCGGGTGGTCTAAAATAGATATTTTGACCAGATGGCACCAATGTTGCTTGTGTTTCCCCATCTTCTCCATTTAATCCTGCCTTCATACTCAGTTGTTGAAACACCCGGTTATGGGTCATCATTTGGGTAATAGAATAAACTTTAGCCCACATTCTGACTGTTGGTTTCAACAGAAGTTTAAGAATGCCTTTTGTGCCTGGAGTATTAATGCAAACAAAACACTGACAAAAACATAAAGTGGCACTTTTTAGTCACCTTCAATACTTCTTGTTAAGATCTCTAACTGTTGCTTTCCAGACAGGGAACCCTGTTTTCTTCCAGCTGTAATATTTTTTCTCATCATCATAAGTTATTACAAGGACATTACAAATGGTGTCTTGTAGATACCTTGAGCCTTGCCACTTTTTCCTGTGTTGTTGTTTTGTCTTAAATGAAAGCAAATAGTTTGTGTCTGTTCTCTCATGAGTCTTGTGGATTCATCATGGACAACACAACTTTGTTTGTCAAAGTGGAGCCACAGTAATGCAGTCTAATGTAGTCCTTAATTGGGCCTCAGACAAAGAGACTGGTTTAGCGTGAGAGCGCTTCCGTGTTTTTTAAGGTCTACTTTTACTTGTCTTGTTGGACTTATCCTTGTGAATAATGGCCAGACAAACAAGTCACTGGATGGGATTTCTAAGGCTGTTGATTAGTCATCTACCCTTATTCTTTCAACGTCTGCTTTTTATTTTACTTTTTCGTCTCATTTTGTTCTTGGTCAGACAAACTATTGTGGGTTCCTTACATAAGTATATACTGTATTTTCGCAACCATAAGGCACTCTGTATTAAAGGAATATTCTAAGTTGCAGGTGCAGGTTATGTATTGAACACGTACAGTACATAAGGCGCATCATATTATCAGGTGCAACATACGGCAGCATGCATGCAAGCTAAAACATGATAAGCTAGCATACAAATGTGTTTTTGAAAAGACAGCAGGAGCAAAATTGAGTTTGGTAGTGTTTTATTAAAGTTATGTAGTTAACAATGTACTCAAGTTACTTTTTGATCGATCATCTAGAAATCCATCAAGTACTCATCCTCTGTATCCGAAATGAAAAGTTCGGCCAAGAGGTCAAGTTCGCCAACCAACATGCTAGGTTCTCTCTCATAGTGATGCCAGCTTTTGCGAAAGCTCTAGCAACACTGCTAGCAGACACATTAGCCCAAGCATAAAATAGAATAGAATAGAATAGAATAGAATTGCCCTTTATTGTCATTAATTGGTTGTACAATGAAATTGTGGAGCCTCCCCCTACAGTGCAGGACAAGTAAAACATCTCAAAAGTGGCTTGCAAGAATAAAAGTATAAAATCTAAATAAATATAAAATTTACAGTATATGAGGTAGTCCTATTTTCAGGCAATGCAAATAATTGAAGTGAAGTAGCAGCAGTTGACAGTGAAGGCATTGAATATTGGACAAGTAAAAAATCTCGAAAGTGACTTGCAGGAATAAACGTATAAAATCTAAATATATATAAAATATATATGACATAGTCCTATGTTCATGCAGTGCAAATAATTGAAGCGAAATAGCAGCAGTTGAGAGTGAAGGCAATGAATATTGCAGTTTAATATTACACGTAAATTAGTATTGCACATAGAATATGTGTGAATAGAAATTAAGTTGCAGAAGTTGACAGTGAGGCATTGAATTGCACTTAGTAAGTATTGCACATAGTATATTGCATGTAAATGAATATTAGACATTGGGTGATGTTGTGTTACATGTGGCTGTTCAGGGTGGAGATTAGTGGTGCAAGATATCCATTTTTTTTTAACCGATACCAAACTTCCCGCTCCTCAAGGCCGATACCGATACGATAACCGATAATATATATATATAATTTTTCAATGTATATTCACCTGAGTTTTTGAACACCTGTAGGTCAAAAATACTAATGGTTGATTCAGCATAGATTTGCCTTTGCCCGTACCAGAATTTTCATGATGACATGACCATTATTATAATGAACAAAACAAAGACAAGAACAGTTTTGCCTTCAAATAAAGTGACCATATTAATTTTTTCAAATAAATATGATTTCAGTCAATCACCATCAATCAGTCAACATCATTGACGATGTGCTCCCCTGAACAATGAGCACTGATCTACAACAAACATAAACCCATCAGGTATTATGCTTTGTCAGCAGATAAAACATTTGGTGTAACAGGAGAGGAGACTTTTGTCATCTTGGTCCATGAAACAGCCTTCTTAACCTGGCAATTATAGAAAAGCAAGCCTATCAATAACCAAAAGGCCTCTCAAGAACTTGTAAACATAACCCTGTAGATTGCAAACATTTGCTAATTGCCATGGTAAGGTTTATAACTCATTGACCGAAAAATACGGCATCTAGAAAAGTAACAAGCAAAACACGAGTGGAAACAAACGCACACATCCCAATCCACTGTGCCAAAAATATTATTAATAGGCCTGATAATATATAATGTTATCAGATTAATTAGAATGACGTCATAATTCCTTTATCGGACCGATAATTATCGAACCAATAATTATCGTGCACTTCTAGTGGAGATAGCTTTACCAAAAAAACTGTTCCTCAGTTTGTTTGTTCTTGCTTTTAAACAACTATAGCGTCTCCCAGAGGGGAGCAGTTCAAACAGCTGGGAACCAAGATGTGAGCTGTCCTTGAGGATGGTTAGAGCTCTGCTGAGGCATCGAGAGGAGTAGCTGTCCATCAGGGAGGGGAGAGGACAGCCAATGATCCTCATCGCTGTCTTGACTGTCCTCTGAAGCCTCTCCCTGTCTGCAGCAGTGCAGCTCCCGTACCAGGTGGAAATGCAATATGTTTTAAAAATTGTGGATTAACTTGCCTAATGCTGGCTGCCAGCAGTGTTGGTAATTATGGCGTTAGAGTATAACACCATTTCTAACTGTGTTATTTTTTTCAGTGTGAGTAATCTAATTAATTAATTTTCTCATCTTTACACCACCGTTACGGTTATTAAGGTTGTGAAGGGGTGCGTTACTACAATTTGGTTGAATGAACCGCGAGTTGTCTGATTTCGTCACAACCTTCTTGGGAGACAACAGAGCAGGAGGGGGAGGAGGGGAAGGGGTGGTGGCACCGATGCAAACTTAATAATGATTGGCTAGGTGGCTCGGAGTGTTAGCATAGCATTTGTGTTTTGGGGAAAAGAAACTAAAAGTCAACACAAGAGCAAATGATGGTAGATTAATGTGTTTTTTTTTGGGGGGGGGGGGGTCACTAGTTTAGACCTCAGAAGTTTTGGAAATGTGTGTATGAGGAGACTTAAATAAATATTTAAATTTTGACGTTTTCAAAAATTGTAATCTATATCTCTTACTACTGTAATTTTACTTCAAAAGCGCCTAACCCTACTAACGCCTTGAAAATTGGACTGGAGTACATTATTCATTTCTTAGTGAAATGAATAAAAGTCATCATATAACTAACTTTTAAAACAGAAGTGTGGGCACATAAAACAGCTCTACTTTCAGATGATTATGTGATTCCTGATCAAGAGCTAGAAGGGGCAGATGAGAATGTTTTTGATTATCCAGTAGATGGTGTTTCAAAGCAGAAGCAGCATGCAGGCTTCAGGCCCGAAAGACGAACCAGCTTGTCTGGTCAAAGGGCAAATGTAGCTGACTTTCCTGTTTGCTACTGTATTACTTTGAAATCAAAAGAAGTGATTAAGTTGCAGTATCAATTCACATTGCACCACACTATTCACTGGTCATCAGCAGGGAATAATCTTTTGGGGTTGTGCTAGCTAGTGAATAATATGGTACAAGATTCAGTCTTTCCCAGTGCATTGAATATATTTATTGTAAAGACAAGCAATTTGATCTTCTTTCACACACACAAAAAGCATTTTATGAAACTATTAGCTTTGGCCTTTATAAATTTCCCCCTGAACATAAGCCATACTATCTTATTTGGGCAGGTGTTCAAGGGAGATGCTTTTACTGTAGATGAAAGGCATTTTGATCACAGTGTATGTAAAAGTGCAATCCATTTTGTGTTCTGTAAAAAAAAAAAAAAAAAAAGAAAAAGAAAACACACACACCAAAAGATGCATATTTTGCTGATTTGTGCACTTTTTTTAGATTAAGTAGCAAGATATTGCTTGTATTTACCTTGTGTCCTTTTTGTCCTTTTGCTTTCCTTTATCCTGACTTAGAGTGGCTATATTTCCTGTTGAGGCGCCTATAAAGAAGGGGTGGCGGAACTGGGCTTGTAAATATGAAGGATTTAGATCCAGGGCCTTTCGGAGGATGCCTGAGTTCCCATTTATGAAGCTTGTTAAGTAGTTTCCCAGGCACATGATGATATAAATGAGCGTTTGAAAATATATCCTTGATTGACTCAGGGAAAGGTGAACCTTTCATTCATAGAATATATCTTTTAAAATATGTGTGATAGGGAATGATAATCTTGCTCTGAATGTTTTAGGATTCAATTTCAATGCCAATCTCATCTCAAGTTGATTGATGCTGCATGAAGTAATAGTTCCATAGAAAAGGTTTTGCAGATATGTAGCTTAATTTATCATGCTTTCTTTAGGCAGCAAACTAATTGAGGCTGATTAGAAAGTGCATCAGCTGGTTGCAGCTAAGTATGGCTTTTATTTCTATTGATTCAAAAATAATTAACGTAACTATCAAATTCAGTCAAGTGTTATATCAGGGCTCCCCAAACTGCGGCCCGCGGGCCGGATACGGCCCACCTCCACATTTGGTCCGGCCCCCTTAACAATACCAGAGAGCATTTTGAATTTTTTTTTTTTTTCTTTTTTCTTTTTTTTTTCCCAATAGTGTTATTTATTTCCTGGCCTTTTCTGTGAAGAACTCAGAGAGGGTTATTTGGTTATTATCTATTTAATTAAGAGTGTTATTATTATTTATTATTATTATATTATATTATTATTTTATTTAGTTTTGTTCCGTGAAGAATCCAGAAAGGGTTATGTGATTGTGGCTTTCTGAAAAACAATACATTTTTACATTTAGGCATTCCTGCAAACGTCACACTTTTTCTGGTACAAACTGACCCCGGCCCCTCATCAGAAAAGGGAAAAGTCATGTGGCCCTCACAGGAAAAAGTTTGGGGACCCCTGTGTTATATCAGTACGTACTACTTATTATATTTTATCAATATATTTATTTATGTGAATGTTTTGTATTATTTTATAATGTATACTCATTACATTTGGTCAAAAACATTTTTATTTATTTTTGTTTTTTGACCTCATGGTCCCATTGTAAAAAAAAAAAAAAAATCACCATTTAGAGGTCATGAATTTCTGGTTTGCTTGCTGTCAACTTTAACTTGTCAGACCAGACCATTTGTCCGGTGACAGATCACTACGTCTTGACCCCATGTGACTCAGCATTTGACCTTGTGAGTCATTATGACCCCTAAGTGTGTCCATATGTCAAGAGCTTGCCTCTCTTTTCTTAAACCCCTAAAGTAAATGATTGCCTGAAGAAAACAACTCTCCAAGGTTTCCCATGTGGAAACATTATCAATCAATACCAATAGAGTAAGTCATTTTTAATTAACTGAGATAAATCTCCATACTAATACTGACTCAGCTTGGCAGGGTTGTTATTGTTGTTAATGTTAGCATTTTATAGTATTTCTGAAAGCAGACTTTTGCCTTGCGAGTTAGCCAATTGTTTTTTTTTTTTTTTTTGTACTTAGATCCTCATCTAATTATTTTTTTAACACCGTTTGAGGCTAAGCTCAGGTATTTTCATTCATTTTTTAATGAAATTGCAATTCTGCACCATTCGAAGAAACACTTGGACATTTTATTTTTTTCTCCATATTTAATGCTCTTTTGAAAGTGCTTGAAGGTTGAAGTGTGCTTTCTCAGGACTCAGGAAATTTATTTTGTATTGACTTTTATTGTTCTTTTTAAAGTGAAATCTTATCAAGCCTTTGTTTTACATCTCCTAATTTTTTTTCTACAACACTTTAACTGTTCCTAATCCGATTACTCGATTATTCGAACTAACTAGTTGATAGAATAATCGACTACTAAAATAATCGATAGTTGCAGCCCTAAAACAAAATGTTGAGCCTATTTTACCTTGGAGGCAACAAAAGTCTTCAGTCTAAATTGTATGACAATTTAATCGGGCGTGATAACAGTGGTGTCCTTACTGTAGTAGTGAGGTAGTCAGCAGACTTCAATGGCAGGTGGGGGTCAGTCGAACCACTAGCTGAATAATGTGGCACAAATGCATAGGCATGGTAGTGTAGTCTCAGTAAAAGAAACAAGTACTGTGGTCCTACTTGAAGAAGCGCTCTGGGGGAATGCAAACCAAGCAGATGGACCTATCTCATTTGTGTGTGCTGCCACTTGTGACCCACTGGGAAAGGTTTCCTTATTGAATCAGGAAGCATCAAACGCTTCATTGGAGCAGAGAGCGAACCAAGTCCGAGCCGCTCCATGTATATGAATCTATTTTTTCATAATTTGTAATGGAAACAGTGGCAGTGAGCTGGCAAACACACCCCCAAATCCCAATTTAAAAGGTCTTTCAAAGAAAATATAGCTGACATCCGTAACACATTTAACGTTACTTAATAATGAAGTGAAATATTGTTAGCGATAAGGAAGCATAATGAGGTCAAAAGTTCCTGCTCTTCACTAAAACACTGGATTCATCTTTGAATGAACTGCTGAATATCAGTTCTCTTAAAAGTGACTCATTGGCTCACTTCACTACTACAACTACAAACTAAAAAGACAACAACAAAAAAACCCAATTCAATAAGTCCATTTAAAAAAAAAAAAAAAAAAAAATTAAACAGGGATTTTTTTTTAAATCACTAAAATAGTTTGTATTTTTTTTTTTTTTTTTTTTTTTTTTATGTCATTCAAATTATGGCTAAAAACACTGGTTGGCGATAGGACCCAATGATATTTTTGATCTTTTTTGCAGGCTATTTTAATAAAAACAGAACTTGCCCTTGCTTTTTTCCGTATGTTTCTATGACCTAAAAATCACTCACCCCCTTGCCCCCCCCCCAAAAAAAAAAAAAAACACACACACACAAACACACACACGCACACACACACGCACACACACACACACACACACACACACACACACACACACACACACACACACACACACAATGTACACAGGCTGGCCTGAGGGCGATCCAATATTAGACAGTGAGATGACAGTTTGTACTTGTGTGAGTGCAGCCAGCCGGTATGTGCTGATGATGGGAAGTCAATAATGCATTATGAAAAAAGGAGGATTTATGACCTTTATTAGCCCCATTGAACTTAATTAGGCCTAAAGGTTGATATACATACAAGTGTAAACGGTGTTTCTTAAGGATATGTATTTTCAGCACAATGCATTTCTTTCAGTAGCAAGACTTCAGCCGCACAATTTTCTGTTGGATTAATAAAATACCTACATTGTATTTGTCAGGAATGAAAGACAAGATACACCTTTAAATCTCTGTTGTGCCATTTACATAATATTTAAATGACTGGCTGTAGCTCATAGCATTTACTGTGTAGTATTTTGTGCTTATCTGTTAGTTGTAAGGTGGAAGCGACCAGTAAGTGTACGCAACATGGTTTATTTCTTGGTAAAATATCACCTTAACACCATAAATGTGTCCTCACATAGAAATGACAGGATATATTTAACAGTGATATATCTACAGTATATCAAAATTTCTCCTGATACCCCCTGCTGTTGCTATGGAAGTAGGAGAGATGTAAATGAACTTGAGAGTTGGATGGTGGGGAATACAAATGAGGTTCAAGCACTTGTTTCTTTGCTGCTCTTTGCCTCATCGTCAACTACCACGATCACCAAGCTTTTACTTACTCTCTGTCTCTCTCTCTGATTTACAAATGTTTTTTTCCTTTCAAGTGTAATGCATTGATGAAAAAAAACTAAAAATTATAATTTTTTTAAAATGGAGAACATGTCTACACCAGGTAAAGGACCCGAAGTAGATCAAATTATATTATTAAAAAAAAAAAAAAAAAAAAAAAAAAAAATATATATATATATATATATATATATATATATATATATATATAAAATCTCAAATTGGGTTCCTTAATACAATAATACATATTCAACAATAGGTTCAAAATGAAATAGGGTTTATGTCAAATGAGCAATTCACACCACAACCCAATTTTGGATTTTTTAAAAATGAATTCCAATATTTTTCTGTAACAATTCAAATTGCACAAACATATGTGACTTGAAGTGTGAAGGGAACGCGTTCGTGGTTTCACATGCGAGACGTTTAGCAGTGTTTACAGAAGTAAAAATGGTCTCTTCAGGAGGTCTTGGGCATCATGCTTTTGTGGCAACTTTTGGGGATTTTATGCAACCGGAGCCAACATTTTTTAATCCGATAGCTTCACATGTGGTGGTATCAAGAAGCCAAAGTGTAATTTTTGTGCCTTGGTCGTTCATTTCTGTTGTTTGTTTTGTCGATCAGCAGTTACATACAGTGGTATGAAAAAGTATCTGAACCTTATGGAATTTCTCACATTTCTTTATAAAATCTCCATCAAATGTGATCTGATCTTTATAAAAATCAGACAGATGAAATACAATGTCTGCTTTAACTAAAAGTACCCAAACATTTATAGGTTTTCATATTTTCATGAGGATAGCATGCAAAGAATGAGAGAAAGGGGAAAAAGTGAACCCTCTGCCTAAGGAGACTTAAAGAGCAATTGAAACTAATTTTTACCAAACATTTGAAGTCAGGTGTGTTCCCAGTCACTGATGAGTGGTTTAAAGCTGCCCTGCAAACACACACACCTAGAACACACACCTGGTCAGAAATGTCTTGATGAGACTTATTGTCTGATGTGCTTCATGGCTCGGTCAAAAGAGTTGTCTGAAGACCTGCAATCAAGCAAAGCTGGTAAAGGATACAAAACCATCTCTGAAAGTCTGGATGTTCATCAATCGACAGTCAGAGAAGTTGTCTACAAATGGAGAGAGTTTGGCACTGTTGCTTCTCTCCCAAGGAGTGGCAGTCCACCAAAAATGATGCCAATAATTCAACGCAGAATACTCAGAGAGGTAAAAAAAAACCCTAGAATGTCTGCTAAAGACTTACATAAATCACTGGCACAGTCCAGTATCTCTGTGCGCACATTAAGTATATGTAAAACTATGGCCAAGAATGGTGTTCATGGAAGGACTCCACGGAGGAATCCGCTGCTGTCTAAAAAAAAAACGAACAAACATTGTTGCTCGTTTAATTTTCGCAAAAAGGCACTTAGACAGTCCACAGAAGTTTTGGCAAACTATTTTGTGGACTGATAAAAACAAAGTTGAATTATTTGGGAGTAACACACAACATCATATATGGAGGAAAATTGAAACAGCTCACCAACATCAACACCTCATCTCCACTGTGAAGCCTGGTGGAGGGAACATCATGATTTGGGGCTGTTTTGCTGCCTCAGGGCCTGTACAACTTGCAATCATTAATGGAAGGATGAATTCAAAAGTTTATCAGTACGTTTTGCAGGAGAACCTGTGGCCATCTGTCATACATTTGAAGCTAAAAAAAGGATGGATGCTGCAACAAACAATGATCCAAAACACAGAAGTAAATCAACTTCAGACTAGTTTTAGAAGAACAAAATACAGGTTCTGGAGTTTCCAAATTAAAGTCCGACGTGAACCCCATTGAGATGCTGTGGCATGACCTAAATACAGCGATTCATGCGAGACATCCCAGGAATCTGACTGAACTACAGCAGTTTTGTAGAGAAGAATGGGCCAAGATTAGTCCTGATCAATGTGCCAGACTGATATGTAGCTACAGGAAGCGTCTGGTTGAAGTTGTTGCTGCCAAAGGGAGGGGCACAAAATATTAAATGTGATGGTTCACTGACTTATTTTTTCCGATTTTGTCATTGTTTACATACTATCCTTATTAAAATATGAAAACCTTTAAATGCTTGGGTGGTTTTAGTTAAAGCAGACACAGTTTTTTCATCTGTGTGATTTTGACATAAATCATATTTGATGGTGATTTTTTTTTAACAGAAATGTGATAAATTCCAAGAGGTTCAGACACTTTTTCATACCACTGTATTTCACTTGTTGATGAAGTGTAGATCAAATGTACAGTAGCCTTTATGGATAAGTGTTCATATTAAAGATACACGATAATATCGGTTACCAATAATTATCGGCCGATAATGGCAATTATGACATCACACAGATAATACAGATAAAAAAAAGAAAAATCAACCGATAATGTAATCCGATAATTATATACTTGATTTAGCCTCCAAATGTGCGCAACCAAGCAGTTTTCTCCACTTCTCCACCGCCGCCTGATCAACCCCTCCCCTCTCTGAAGCCCCTGTGGGAGGAGGGGTTGAGGAGTAAGGCGTCATAGAGGAGGTGGTGTTACACATCAGTGTTGAGGCGCTCTCAGTAGCGTGCGTTGCTTTTCCCGTGTTTGAAATGAAATAAACGACGCTCTCGCCATCTACAAAACAGTTCCACGAGGCGTAAAGAAAGCGTCCTCATTGAACACCACTGACCCAGCAGCCATTTAAAACTGCATCACAATGATTTTTGGAACGAATACGAGGCTGCTGCTAGCGCGAATGCTAAATCTATTGTAAACACAAACTATAAAGGAAGCTACGGGGCTTGTGACGATACAGAGACGCTGCGGTCCTCCCGGAGTCGGGTTGTTTGGGAATGCAGCCGAAACCGGGTGGTAAACTCCCATCTATGGCTAAACACCTCACGAGACCGATAGTCGACAAGTAGCTGTCTTCCAACGGAGTCCGCCGGTCCGGCAGGCCGCCGCCGCCTCGCCCAAGGCGGGCAGAGCAGAGCCATGCACCGAATACGGCGCAGCGAGCCTGCCGGGAAGGGCGGATATCCAGTACGAACTTAGCTGCCGCCGCCACTCCAGTTCAAGACAGAGGCCTGGCGCGGGTGCTAATTTGGCAGCCGGGCGGACTGAAGGGCACAGGCGGGAGGAAATTCCCGAAAAGACCCGATAGCCAAACCCCTGAATGAAAAAATAATGCAGTTTATACGACCACGATTCTTCGTGAAAGACATGCCGATCACATCAGTTTTACCACGGACATTTACACAAGTGATGTCAAGGAAGCATGTTTATCATGACGGCACAGTGGTTAGTTGATAATTTTAACATGCACCAAACCACACAAAGAAGTCATCCCGTCAATAATGCATTCAGTACGCTTTAAATTTATGACGTCTTAATCAGATCATTCTTCTTAAATGTAGTCAAATAATTTTCCCAATCTTGTTTGAGTGTTGAAGACTAGTTAACAGATGAATGCGCCAGATTATTCCACTTACTTGAACTAAATATTGCCATTAGTTCTTATTAAGCCCAAAAAAAATGTAATTTTTCACCTAAATCAAGAAAAAATTGCTTTCAAATAATGTTTTGAACCATACATATTCTTGAATAAAGTACATTTCTGAAAAGGTTTTTTTAGGACTATGTATAATTTATTGCTTAAAATAAGGCTGTTAAGGTTATTTTCAGCTAGCTATTTTTCTTCAAGAAATCTGAGTGAAATATACTTGAAGTGCTGGCAGTTAACTTCACTTATTTCCAATATATTTAAACTGATAACAAGGGAATTTAACTAGTTTTAAGGAGTTGTGTTTTTGCTGTGTAGTAATGTTATACATTAGGAATGGCTTACTTTTAAAGCCATTTTTGTGCAATTTATGTATTTACTCTAAGTAATTGTTGCCAAAAGTTTACCATTACACAATGTCAGACAATCTGTCCTTATTTAGATGTTGGAATTTACTACTTGTTCACATTTGATGTTGGAAAAAAAGAGCAATAATATTTTTGCACAGTAATATTTTCTCTTGTGTATACTTTAAAATTTTACATAAATCTTTTAATAAAATTATCTGCTTGACATTATCGGTTATCGGTTGGAAAGAGGAGGAAATTATCGGTTATCGGTATCGGCTGAAAAATTCATTATCGTGCATCATTAGTTCATATTGCAGAGGCATCTGTTAAATATGTGATTCAATCCACATATTAATGTGGCCCAGGTGGGATTTAAAAAAAAATAAAAATAAAAAAAATAAAAAACAGAATTGTTCATACAGCATGAAAATATCAGGTAGGTGTCGCTTTTGGGCAAAAACATCAGAATTGAAGTGTGCTGTGAACGTAGCCTGAATGGGGTTACCCCTAGATGTCATTCCTACATTTTTTGAGAAGTAAGACTTCTAAACCTTTTTTGTGAATCTTTCGCACTTTAAGCTGAATAAAACTAAACTGCATTTGATAAATGCACCGTAGTAGATTTAGAAATGTCGTTTGAACTTTTAATTCAGTCAATATTTTTTTTTTTTTTTTTAATGATAAAACATGAAGATTGTTTTGTCCCAACTATTTTTTTAACCATACAACATGAAGCTCACTATGTCACAAATAAAAGGAAAACCAAAAAAAAAAAAAAAAAAAAAAAAAAAAAGAAACATACATGAGCTGCTTGTTTATGAAAGCCACAGGGTTTAAATACAGAGAAAAAAGCTAGTCGCTTATAGTGGTGGTATATTTGACATTTCCTATTAATTATTCACCAGCACTTGTCCTTCTTTTTCTTATTTTCTTGACTTCCCAGTTTGGAAAGTGTTTTAGCGGTATGGGAAATGAATGAATGCATGCCTTCATTGCGTTTCTCTTTCTAATCATGGTCATATTAAGAAATATGCAGCGAGTGTCTAATATACCTGTAGCAAGGTGTCTACTGACTGAGAAGGGTAAAAGCTCATCCGTCATAAATGAACACATTTTGTTCTTCAGAAGCTGTTAAGCAATGGACAAAGAACAAACACTATACTTCTAAGTATTGCTTATCCTTCCATCACACACACCCCCATACCCACACGCACACACAAAGCATGTCAAGTTATACACCCACCAAAGTTACAAATCTAATTATAAGACATATTTTGTTTCTTTACCCCTGGGTGGACCTGACTTCTGTTGTTGTAAAGAATATCTGTAGATTATAGAGTCAGCTCTGTGGGAAGACCCTTAACTTTAGGTTTCCTCTCCCTTGTGGGCTTCCTTTATTTGTGCCATAGTGAAAGGCCTGGGGTGGTAGAACTTGGAGGACTCAAGCTGTGTTTCCTGGAGCTCCTCACCAATGCTGTGGGCCACAATATTCTTTCACAACAAATCCTACCCTAGCAAGAGACCTTGTCGGCTCAAGAGTGTCAAATAATAGCAGGCCAAGAGAGATGCTGCCTCATTTAAAAAGCAGCTGTTTAGTCCTTACAGAATGGAAACCAAAGAGCTATGTTAACTGTAGATGACAACCATCAGGAGTGCCTGTGTAGCACTCTACACTGAAAAATTATCTGGTTTCCCATCAAAATAATCTGGAGACCTTTGTGTTCTGGTCACAGAAATGGCAAGTGTAAGGGGTCTGAATGGGCCTTTTGATCAGCCTTATCCCCTGGACTCTTGTCTGGAAGCAGGGGTTACTCAAGTTACAAAGGGTCATTTTAATAAGAAAACTTCAATTGGTGCAAGAATGTCCCAATGAAAAGCTGAATAGGTTCACAAATTCACAGTTCTGGTGATTCAGTTACATTTGTTGACAGTCGCTGAGTAAAAAAAGAAACATAATATTGCCTCCTTTTTACATTTACAGTCTAAGTTAATACACTATTTAAAAGAAAAGATCCCTGTAATAAGCCAGCCAAGAAACTGCTTGACTACCACTATATACAGTACATATTACCTTTCAAATAAACTTTGTCACCACATGTAACACTTTAGAATGTAATTATATTCTACACAAGTAACAGGACTGTGATGTGCTCAGTAAGGGTGTAGTGAATGTAGACCAGGGGTCCCCAAACTTTTTCCTGTGAAGGCCACATAACTTTTCCCTTCTCTGATGAGGGGCCAGGGTCAGTTTGTAACAGAAAAAGTGTGACGATTGCAGGAGTGCCTAATGTAAAAAATTTGTTTTGTTTTGTTTTTCAGAAAGCCACAATCAAATAACCCTTTCTGGATTCTTCACGGATCAAAAGTAAATTAAAAAAAATAAAATAAATAAATAAATAAATAATACTATTAATTAAATAGATAACAACCAAATAACCGTCTCTGGGTTATTCACAGAAAAAAGCCAGGAAATAAATAACACTATTGAGACAAAAAAAAAAAAAAAATCAGGGGGCCGGATCAAATGTGGAGGCAGGCCGGCTACGGCCTGTGGGCCGTAGTTTGGGGACCACTGATTTAGACTTTGTTGCATGAGCAGTGTGGTCTGTCGTTTATAGTTTTAGTTACCACATTAAGTATCCAGAATAATAACATGTCTGTTTTCAGGTTGTTTATGTGCTTCATGTGAATACATTGTTTACTAAACTTAGATTCTTAAGTTTCTTTTCAGATGATTAAGGCCAAATTCTCATATACATTAATGATCAAGATTCACTCACTATAGACCCTACTCACGTGACGTCACAGCCACGCCCCCGCGCCATGTTGTCCGTATACTCGTCATGTTAATGCATTAGCGCTTTGTAAATTCCTCCTATTATGGCGTGTTTTTCTGCTCGTTAACAATAATCAAAATGGTGAAGTCGTGTGTGGCGGTCGGTTGCAAAAAACAGAGAAGATAGACGGAGAGACTTGAAGTTTTACCGTATTCCGCTAGACCCGGAGGAGACCGAGATTGACTGCTGCAATTCGACGAGAAAACTGGGCTCCAAACGACTACCACAGATTATGTAGTAGTCATTTTATATCTGGTAAGATGCATTTAATATATATTTAGAGGGTTTTGGGCTGACAACCACAATTAAGATCATTGCTTGGCTAATCGCCAACAACATACACTCAGACGTTGTGAATGAACTACCTGAAAATATATAATTATAAGGGGATAATCAGACAGTTGTCATACAATTAATTTACAATTTCACTATTGAGGTCAAAAGCCAAAAAATAAATTCAACTAGGGACAATCTGGAGTAGTGCTATCGCACTCCATATTTATTACATATTATATATGTATGTAGTGAGAGTGCTATCGCTAAACCATATAAACATTAAAAGCCCTAGCTCCATTGACAAATGACATGAAATACATTAGACTTGACAGTGGATGTTAGCAAGAACAAAAGATTTTGAATTGAAAATTTCGTAACTCACTCGCACAAGATTCCTGCCGAATTTTCGTGTACGAGGACCTGTTTCACCCAACCAGCAACGTAGCATTTATAAGCCTCCAAGCTCTTTAAGTTTTTCAAACTTTCGTGAGAATAGGCTGATTTTGTGTGGACAAGATAGTTGTAAATATCAGGGTCAGGCAAAGATGGCGAAGACAGCAGGTCGAAAAACCTCGATTTAGGCATCAAATACGGATCTGGCGAATGGATAAACTGAAGCTTTTCCACGTAACGCCTTTTATGCAACGCATCCAATGAGTTTACAGCGTCAGATAACACTGGGGCTTCCATGAATTGCTCTATAACTTGCACGACTAATTGAAAACAATGAGAATAGGTCTAAAAAATAGGTACAATATGGCGGCCGGATACAGCGACACGTCATTTTGTGACGTAGGTGAGTAGGGTCTATAGTTACCTCTAAATGCACAACTTTTGGGGGAAAAAAAGTTGCTAGCTGCATCAAATACTTTTTGGGGTCAGTCTTTAGTATGCTCTGATTGTCCTAATTATGTGCGATGATAATGACTTGTTCTGTGCAAGTACAAGGTATAAGGTTTCTACATGGCTGATAAAGACCCTAATGACTCCCAATTCCTATGAAATAGGAAGGTACTTTGCTCATTACCCCTGCTTCAGTGACACTCATATCTTACCAGATGGTCACTTTCCAATTGATTGGGCTCATCTGGGGGAAAAAAAAAATCATTATTATATTATTGCACTAAAGAGACTATGCATAATAGATTCTTCTTACATATGGAAAATTCTCACAGTTCCTAAGGTGCAAATTTGATATTGGCCTAATGTCATTGCAAAGGTTATATGTTGTAATAAATGCCAGCAAGGGAAACTTTAAATAGAGGCTCCTCATTGGTGTAATAAAGTGCTATAACCCATGGAAGTAGAGGTCCTTTGCACAAATCGAAGTCAAATTACCACATTGTTATAACAACATGAACAATAAGCAGCTGTTTAAAGGTTGATTTTAACAATAGTAATCAGAACATAGCGAAACCCACCATGGATAAATAATGTTAATTTGTACTGTATATCTACAAATAGATGGTCACCCCCTGAATATACTTTTTTATTCGTGTAGTGTTTTCTTACAAAATCAAGAAATGTTCCCCTGCCTTTCAAAATGTTTTTTTTTTTTTTTTTTTTTTTTTTTTGCCAAATCGCATGATTCACAAATATATGATCTTGAAGGCAACACACAACTTTGTTGGCATGCAAATCGGTTAGGTGGCATGCAACCCAGTTTGGTGGCAGATCAATCATATTAATCAACTTTGACCAGGGCCTGGCCAAATATAGCGACCACATTGGCACATTATGCGCATAAACGTTTCTACTTTCCTGGCATCCTGTTTTGAAAGACAAAAGTTTATGCGCCAGCCATGCTCACATCTTTAAAGTTTTATTGCCACGGGAAATAAAGCTTCTTCCCCATCTCTCAACTCTTCACACCTACTTCGAAGCCACTGGGGTCAACTGTGTGTGTGTGAATAATTTAATGAAATGCAACACTTATGAATTTCTGTCGCCAGTTGGTGCCGCTATGACTGACTTTTAAACAAAGCATAACGATCTCTTCAGGCTAAGACCACAGGTCATATGAATCAACTTTGACCACCTAGGCATAGGGAAATTTTGGAAAAAAAAACAAAAACCTAACTAATTTTCAAATTGTTGTTTCTTTATCAGTAGGACGCGCTATATCTTATGACAATAATTTTTATTTACCCAGATCCTGGCGCGGACTCTGAACAGATATGACGTGATTTGGGGCAGCTTTAACCGGGATGCTAGAACTCAATTATTGTCATGGAAAAGGGTCCAATTGTGGGTGTTGTCATAGCAACAGTGTTGCCCCAACACATGTAATATTTTTTTCCCCGATTGCTTTGAAGATTGGTAAATTCTGACAATTTAGAGCATGCTGTGACATTCCAACGCAGAGGGAGAAAATGCTTAAAATATGTTTTCTTTCACCAATAGCTGGCGCTGTAAATCATGCACATAATTTTCTTTCTTGAGAAGGATTAAGCATATGACATTTAAGCATCATTGTACCATATATGACATTTCTTATTTTTTTAATTTTTTTATGACGTCATGTTTTTGGAGACCAAATTTTATGTGCTAGACACATCCACATCTTTTAAGATTCATTGCCTTTGGAAAAACGGCTTCTTACCCCAACCCTTAAGTCTCATCACACCAATTTTAAAGCCAGTCAGGTCAATGTGGTAAGTAGAGTGTAAGAGCATGACACGGACTGCTTAGACTCGAGCTGGGGTCGGCAACCCAAAATTTTGAAAAAGCCATATTGGACCAAAAAACAAAATATATATATATGTCTGGAGCAGCAAAAAAAAAAAAAAAAGTTTTAAATAAGCCTAATAATGAAGGCAACAAATTCTGTATGTATCTGTATTAGCTATATTAGCCTGCTATCAAAATGACAACGTTGGCTAAAAATAGATAATGAGTATGGGTTGGGCATCGTTTGAAATTGAACGATTCCATTTCCGATTCCGGTTCCATGTTTCTTTTCCTGTTCCGAACAATTCTCGATTCCAATTCATTTAAGAGGCAGGGTAAAAAAATATGTATATATATATAAATAAAAATTAAATTATATAATTAAAATTAGATGAATGTAAAATGTATTATTATTATCATTATTATTTATATGAATTTAAAATGTACTATGATTATTATTATTATTTATTAATAATACAATTAATATAAAATTTATGAATTATACAAACTTCTCACAGGGTTATTTTGAATTTGTATATAAATATCAGTCTTTGAACTCGAATGTGATGAAGTTTCTTTCCAGAGGAGTGCACTTTCACAGTTATGTGTGATTTTCCGCTTCGATGACTTTGAAACATCACTCGGTTCGGGTTAGCATGTCGGCTAGCTGTCACGCATTTTGGTTTGTTTACATTCTCCGAAGCCGGGGAAGGGAAATGACATATGTCTGATTTAGGTGTCATAAAATATCGTTCGGGAGGTGCGACAGTAAAGGTGAAGTCGACAGTTTTGACCATTATGGAGTAATTTTGCCATGTCGTCCTGAATAAATGCATTCATATTCCATTTAGCACAAGACTGTTATTTGTCATGACCATGCCATTTATTTAGCAATTGGGGAAAATACTTGGATAAAAAGAATATCCTGTAAAAATATTGACATAAAGAGACAGAAACAATGACATTTTGCACCTCTCTTCGTCGCGTTTCCTCGTTGTGAATAGTTCCCCCTCGACGGACTGACTGGTCCTTCTCAAGTCATCTATATAGCTATTGGGGAAAAATACTTGGATAAAAAGAATATCCTGTAAAAATATTGGAGTTGAGAGACTAAAACAATGACGTTTTGTGGCTCTATTCGTCGCGTTTTCCCCGTTTTGAATAATTCCCCCTCAATGGGCTGAATAGTAAAACCGATGAGCCCAGTCTACCGCTGACGTCATCCACCTGTTGGGGACGCTAAAGCCCTATAATGGTAGGCGTGGCTAACCAGCAGATTAAAAGACTAATTTCTCGTCATCTGCGCTTTGCTAAATTGTTGTATATAGTCGAATTGTCTCAAAATATGATTCTAATTCACATAATAATGCCTTTTAAGACTTTTTTTCTCATGTCTTATGCTCTTTAATGAATTGTTTCATTGCTTTTATGAAATTTAAAAAATGCAATAAGGAAATACGATCTTTGATTGTTGTTTATTTTGAGGTTTTGAAAAACAACAAAATGGAATGTGCATAATATGCCCCTAATCTGGGCATGTCTTTAATTTCCCTTTATCAGCTCAGTTTTAGAGCTGAAATGAATACTCGAGCAACTCGAGTAACTGGAGTTTAAAAAGTGATCCGAGTAATTTTATTCACCTCGAGTAATCGTTTAATTTTGACAGCTCTAAGCATCACATTTTGCTCAGACTACTTTTAATGCGGGATGACTCGCTGATGTCACGTGCGTGGAGGAAGAAGCAATAAATAAATTAAAAAAAAAAAAAAAAATGCATGTGATCTCATTGAGATCACATGTATGTTGAACTAGATGCAAAATAACAGAGTCAGCGGCGTTAGTGAACAGCCGCCATCTTAAAGCAGTAGACTTCTAAGCGCTAATAAATAAGATTAACGTTACTGTCACTGGCTCACGTAACGTTAGCCCTGCGGAGGGCTAGGTTTCTATTAATTATGACCACTGTCGATGCGTGGCTAACGTTTCTTACATACAGGCTTTAACATAGCATGGCGCTGTGGATTGATGAGGGTGTAAAATAAAACTTAATAATGCTTTCAATTTTAGCTCAGTAGTCATTGCTGGATAAAACACCAAGTAGCACTGGCCCCTAATGTGCTCCAATACAGCATGTATCATACATTTATTTTGAACACTGCAAAAACTCAAAATCCTATCAGGACTTACAGTTTAGACTAACTTAAAACTTAACTAGAACTAAAATAACTTGACCCAAATAGAAATTCAATTGAAACACGTGGGAACTACGCCTAACTTTTAAGTGATGTGTGTTATCAAGCGTAATTACATTTTTAGGTAGGAAATATGTTTTTTTTTTAAAAAGATCTAGAAGTTTTTTGAGTGAAATCAGTGAATTTCTTTTTCTAGTACATCTGAGATGCAATTGTTGGCTGTTTTCAACAATGTACATCGAAAATAAATACATTGATTGACTGAAAATGGTTCAATATTAGATGAAATGCCTTGTTTTCTCATGTATATTTATAATTGCTCTGCACTTAAAAATATATGTTTTATCCGATTACTCGATTAATCGATAGAATTTTCAGTCGATTACTCGATCACTAAAATATTCGATAGCTGCAGCCCTACTCGGTTTTGTTTTTGAAGTCTGCAAATCGGTGTTTTGATATGCTGATTAATGTCTCCTTCATGTACTCACCATCTGTGAACATTTTTCCACGCTTTATTATCTCCCGAGTTGCAACAAAAATTGCAGCAGTAGTGGAGTTTGGCGATGTAATCCACTTCTTAAATCTATTTTTCTGCTCCTCTAAGTTCTTCAGAAGTAATGCAATTGCTTCAAATGTAGCATTCCTTCCCTGGAAATGTCTTTCCACATTACTATTTTTGTTATTTGACAACAAGGCAATCCTTCCGCAATGGGAATGAATGCAAATGATTCGGTCCAAGATACAATGTTCTCCTCAGTTATTTTTCTCTTTTTCTCTTTCGGATCCATGGCCCATCACACAGCCGCTGGGTTGTTTACAATAGACCCCACTCCCCAATGTCACACAATGGCGTGTCGCTGTATCCGGCCACCATGTTGCCCGTCATTGTTTATCCGTATTCTCAATGGTTTCAATTTGACACACAATTGATAGTGCAATTCATGGAAGCCCCGGTGGTTTCAGACGCTGTAAACTCATTGGATGCGTTCATTGCGTTGCATTAAAGGCGTTATGTGGAAAAGCTTCAGTCTATCCATTCGCCAGATCCATATTTGATGCCTAAATCGATATTTTTCGACCCGCTGTCTTCGCCGTCTCTGCCTGACATCTGCTACCCTGATATCTACAAATATCTTGTCCACAGATACTCAGCCTATTCTCACGAAACTTTGAAAAACTTTAAGAGCAGCACTCTAAGCAACATTACCCCGTGTGACCCTTTACTTTCAATTTTCTAAAATGGCGACAATCAATTAAAAAAAAAAGTTGACTGCGATGGCCGACGCTTCAAGGATAGGTGAATATTGGACTATTTCTTCAATACAACACGCAACAACTGTGTCTGTCTCATTTGCAAAGAGACAGTCACTGTTTTCAAAGAGTTCGATGTGACGCGATATTAGCAAACAAGACACGCTGACATGTACAACATTACAAGGAAGATACGCAGCGAGAAATTATAGCAACTTGAAGCTAGTTTGATTTCACAGCAGCAGTATTTCGCAAGAGCCCGAGTGTCGAAAGAGAACGCCGCAAAGGCGAGATTGTTGAAATTATGAACTTAAAAAAATAATAATAAAGCAAACGTGACACACAGAAGGGCTTGCTAAAATTTGTTTAAATATATTGTTCGACGTAAATCACCCAAGGTAGCCCCCCACATTTTTACCACACCAAATCTGGCCCCCTTTGCAAAAAGTTTGGACACCCCTGTTTAACTGATGATCCGTAGACGAGGCCAGCTTCTTTCACTTGGTACCAGCTAAATATTATTCAAAAAATAATGATGGCGGAAGAAATAAACATCTTGCATTTGAAACTGTATGTTGTCGGCGATTCGCCTCGCAATGATCTTAATTTTGGTTGTCAGCCCAAAACCCTCTAAATATTTATTAAATGCATCTTATCAGGTTTAAAATGACTACTACATAGTCTGTGGTGATCGTTTGGTGCCCAGTTTTCTCGTCGAATTGCAGCAGTCCATCTCGCTCTCCTCTCCGGGTCTCTCGGAATACGGTAGAACTTCAAGTCTGTCAGTCTATCTTCTCTGTTACTGCAACCAACCGCCACACACACCTTCACCATTTTGATTATTAATGTTAACGAGCAGAAAAACACGCCATAATAGGAGGAATTTACGTAGCGGTAATGCGTAAACACGACGAGCTGACAGACAATATGGCGCGGAGGCGTGGTTGTGATGTCATGTGAGTGGGGTCTATAGCCACATGGCTGGTATCCCGCCCTGCTGATAGAAACGTGTGTCGCAGGCTATGACGCAAATCTTTGTTGACAGAAATTTTGAAATTTGATATTTATTGTACACATTTTTACAATTTGAAAAACGTTAGAATGTTTGTGTCATTTTGTCCTGCTACAGAAACCATATCAAAACAAACAAAATATATTTCCCTTCCCCATCTTTTTCAATTTTCAAACATTTTTGAAAATGCTCCAGGGAGCCACTAGGACAGTGCGAAAGAGTTGCATGTGGCTCTTAAAACACGGGTTGCCGACCCCCGGAATAGAGCGTTGGAGACTGAGAAAAACAAAACGTCCTGATGCCAGAAGGTGGCGCTCTTCCCAAGTCTGGAACAACACACTTGTACTAGTACTTATATGTTAAGGCCAGGAACCTAACTGAATGTTGAGTATGCCAAAGTGTATGTTTTTGTTTTTTTGTTTTGCTTGCTCCAAATTTGTGGTGTACACATGCCCAAAAAATTCAAGTCTTATTGCCTCAGGAAATGCCACATGCCTTTTGGCTTTGCTTTGGAGTTTTTTGGGGTCCAAACTGAAACTATAGGCCAATTTGTTTGGACCAAAAAAAAGTCCCAAAATTCAAAATCTTTGCAAAGTCATCATTCATAATTTGTCTCTTTGTTCATTTTCAAGAAATACATGAGGGGACCTTTTTGTTCCGCTTGCCAGGCTATACAGGCATATTCCGGCTTTCCAGGATATACATGCATACCAAATTTCGTAACTTTGTTGGTGCCTGGCGGGGATGGCTGCCTTATTATTATCTTTTAGGTGGCGCAATCGAGCAGATTCTTTTCACAGTTATTCTCGTCAACTGTTGAGTATCAAATTTTTCCCGTACAGATAATGAATGAATAATCAGTTAATCTATTACTACAGTATATTAAAAAGTGGGTTGGTTTTAAACCCCGTAAAACAAAAAAGGTGCATATTACAATTTCAAAGAGTATTGCACCTGTTATGATTGTCTTGTGTGTACATAGAGTATACAGTGTTTTTTTTCAGTCTTTAATTTGTCACCTGTCTGTGGCTGACGAAGAGAGGATGAAATGCTTTTCAAGTGCTGAAATTAACGGATTGACCAGAATGCATGAAAAAGAAGCATGTCAACAAGAACATGATAAGGATATGGCAATTCATCTCTTGCTGCACCATGTTGCCATGGCACCACTGTACTTCAAGTTTCAACATAATATTCTGTTGAATATGCATTAGATTTTGGCAGTTCATTTTATGCAGATACTGTTAGGGTAGATTGATAGGCATCACACTTTAGTTTTGTCGAGATTTACGCTGCTGTGTTTTGCAACTTGCTTCGTTAACCACTCCATGAAAAAAAAGAAGAAAAAAAAAAAAACAACTGTCCAAACAAGACAAGTGGTGGGAAATTAATCAATTGTTTTGATTTGTTTGGATGTGCAGAGGAAGAACACTCAATGCCTAAACCTTTACACCAAAATTGCAGTAAAAAAGTGAATCATTTTCTTTTCATTAACCAAACCAATTAAGCTTGTGATTCAAAGTACAAAATAACTCTTACAAGTATGGCTTATTTACATAATGTTTTTTTTTTGTCAAATGACACAGTAAGCACTGAATTCAAAATGATCACACATGGTGATTAAATTATATTTTGTAAATGTGATTGATGAATATTCGAGTCCAAGACTGATGCTGTTGTGGTGACTTCATTTGTTTCACATGCATAAAAAGAGAGATGTGATTTGCAGACAAGAAAGCACAAACTCCATTCCACATTATGAATACTGCAAGTACAGTGGGATAGGTGGGGCTCAACCAGTATATACTGTGGGGGGAAAAAAAAAAAAAAAAAATGTCTCGCCCACCCGGGCGGTATGGTCTCTCCTCTCAAGCTCGGGTCCTCTACCAGTGGCCTGGGAGCCTGAGGGTTCTGCGCAGGATCTTCGCTGTCCCTAGGATTGCACTCTTCTGAACGGAGATGTCGGTCGTTGTTCCTGGTATCTGTTGAAGCCATGCACCCAGCTTGGGGGTTACCGCCCCTAGTGTGCCGATCACTACTGGCACCACTGTTGCCTTCACTCCCCACATTTTCTCCAACTCTCCCCTTAACCCTTGATATTTCTCCAGCTTTTCGTGTTCTTTTTTCCTGATCTTGCTATCGCTCGGGATTGCTACATCTATCACTACTGCTGTCTTCTGATGTTTATCCACCACCACTATGTCAGGCTGGTTGGCCATCACCAGTTTGTCTGTCTGGATCTGGAAGTCCCACAGGATCTTGGCTCGGTTGTTCTCGACCACCTTTAGAGGTGTCGCCCACCTCGACTCCGGGGTCTCCAGTCCGTACTCGGCACAGATGTCCCTGTACACTATGCCTGCTACCTTGTTATGTCGTTCCATGTATGCCTTGCCTGCCAGCATCTTACACCCTGCCGTGATGTGCTGGACTGTCTCAGGGGCCTCTTTGCATAGCCTGCACCTGGGGCCCTGTCTGGTGCGATAGACCCTGGCCTCTATCGAGCTTGTGTTTAGGGCCTGTTCTTGTGCTGCCATGATCAGTGCCTCCGTGCTGTCCTTCAGTCCGGCCTTTTCCAGCCACTGGTATGTTTTCCCTGTGTAGGTACAGTATATGTACCTCATTTTTAATACAACTACTCAAATGACAAACGATCAAAAATGATGAAAGGACAACGTGAATAGTTAAGCTACATGGACAGCTCTTAGAAAAAAAAAGTCCATCCATCTGCACCAAACTTCTTTCCTCAGAAGGCTGCTTTCAGAACAAAGGAAATCCTTCCACCTTGTTAAACAGAGTATGGGAATCTGATAAAACAAAAAAGAAAACGATCAAGTTTTAAAATGTATTTATTTTTCATGTATCTACAGTATATATATATATATATATATATATATATATATATATATATATATATATATATATATATATATATATATATATATATATATATATATATCTTATATACAGGGTGTCCCAAAAAATGTATACAATCTTTAGCAGTTGGTAACCTAATTATCTATTGATTTCTTTGTAGATTAAACTCATTGAATCAAATATGTCAGCCAGACTAAACTTTGAAGAAAGAATATTCATTCTCAAATGCTACTGGAAGTATGCAAATGCTGCTCAAGTGTGAACATGTCAAATTATCAGCTGCAAAAGGGTGTGTATATATGTTTTGGGACACCTTGTAGTATAATTAGGGCTGTGCTGAAACATAATATTAGAAACATTTGGCCGAAAAACTGAAAGGCTGAAAAATACTTATACATACAATTAATTTTTTTTAAATATTTATTTTTAAAAATAAATTTAATTCATTATTTTCCGATTAATGCCCTTTGCCTTAGCATTGGTTCTACTACCCAGGAGGCTCGAGAAAATTAGTTTGAAAGATGAGTTCTGAAACCCTATGCGAGGGTGTTTTCCCAACGGCACTGAGCGTTTTGTGGCAAACTCTGAAATTGTCCTAGAGCAGACGTGCTTGTGTCGTCATAGCATTCTGTTCGCACATGTCACGTCCGATCACCTTGATAAATATACTTTCTTGGAAGTTTGGGGTACTCGAAAAATGGCTCTCACGCCTCCAATTGCTAATCTAAATAAGTCAAGATCTCGACGTGTACGTTTGCGTGGAACTGTAGTTCAAAGAACAACAAAAAAACTAGTAAAACTCTTAACAAGCCTATAACAATCGCTCCAACTCCTTAACATAAGACTCTGTGTTTTCTTGCGCAACAATTGGAATCAATCGGGAGCCAGGCGAGTGGGCTGAGTTCTAGAGGTGATGAAGCTGAGCAAAATCGCTCCCAGGCGGATTAAACGGTGACTGGCTGAGGGGGTGTGGAAGTCTCAGGTAAAAATGTGGCAAAAAGAGGAAGTGGTCGTGCTTGTAAACTTGTTGTACTAAACCACAGCAAATGCACATGTATGCATTTAAATACTATTTGTACACTGTTTGCTTGATTAAACTCCCAATACTAATGCACGTTCTCAAATGCACTTTACTAGATGTGGAGAGTGACATCAATGGAAACTTAAGAACGCGTGTTTAATATCATTCATTTAATAATTTATATATTTCTTTGATACCTCAAAATTCTTGGAATCCATGGAATGTTGGCTGTGAGCCAGTAGTTTTGCTTCTCAACATGTTTTGATGACATCATCACAAGAGGACTACGGTTCTTTACACTATTCGGTGGTAAACTTTCGGTCTTTTAACCGAAAACCAAAAATACAATTATAGCTATTGTCGGCCGAAAGTTTCCGGCACCGAATTTTTGGTCACATCTCTAATATATACAGTATTTGTGTGTGTGTGTGTGTATGTATGTATATGTATGTTCAAATAAGACATTTTTTCTTCCTCATTAAATCTACCAAAGCAGGAGTTTACCTTCCGCATTCATCTCTTTTTTTGTGTTCGTTCCACTGCTTACATATAATTATATTTGAGTGTGTGTGCCACTCCCCCACCGTCACATGGTTGTCATTTCTCGCTTTCGAAGTCAATCCTTGCCAACTTCGAAAGGAGGTACAGTATTTATTTTCGATATTGATATTTTCAATATTCATACATAGTCATCGGTATGTTACTTCCCAGCCCTTGCCTAAACAATGAAGAATGATTTTTGGACACTAATGCACTGAGACAGCTGAGGAATAAAGTGCATTTCAGGGACATACCGTTTCATGCAATGTCTGGATTTGTACTCAATAATCAAGCATTATTACAGGGTCTGTCATCAGCATCTGTCCTCAATCGCAGAATACATGAGTGAGAGTCGCATGGTGTTCATACATTCTTGTGTCTGCTTTCTTACTTAAGCACAATGAATACATCAATTTAAAACACACACACACACACACACACACACACACACACACACAGCCTTGTTTTTCTGTCATTGTAGGGACACCTGACAAGACCGTGCATTATGGGGACCACCCTTTCTGAATGTCGTAGAGAGCTGAAAAAAATCAGGGAGCATCCTCGAAAATTGTACAATGCAAAAATCACTTTAAATTTCCATTTAGACAAAGTATAGAGGCATCGACCTGACTACAGACCGACTTATGGGGACATTTTTTCGTTTTCGTCACTTATGGGGTCAATAACGATACACAATACCTGTTTTTTATCCCTTCCTGGGTACCGCTTACACAAACCTCAGATCATACTTACTTCTGGGGTCAGTAACTTTACACACTGACCGCTTTTTCCTCTCTTCTTGGTACCGCTTACACAAACGTCAGATCATACCTTCTTCTGGGGTCAGTAACTATGCACACCATCTGTTTTTCTCCCTTTCTGGGTACCAGTTAGAAAAACGTCAGATCATGCCTACTTCTGGGGACGGTAATAATGCACACCACCCACACAAATGTCAGATCATTGTGACTTTGTGGAACCACTCTATGTCACCCGAAGAACATGCCGTAAAACTACTAATTGACCAGGTAGTATTAAGTTTTTTTTATATGTGCATTTTCTTCAGTGACCATTGATGTGTCAAAACTGACACATAATATTTTAATGGAATGTGCCTTAAAACTTTTTTTTTTTCCTCTTGGCATTAAGTTATTCTTTGTCTTGGACTTCTGATATTCAATTTCTGTAGTAACTTTGCACAGGTTGTTCTAGCATTGCTCAAATAAATCACTGCATAGCCATATAAGAACTACAGTGATCCCTCGCTACATTGTGCCCTCAGTCCATCGCTGATATTTGCTTGCTAAACAGCAAGTTGATTTGAGAGGACTCAGTCAATGAAGAATTTAAAGAATTACACTGTTATAGTAAACTATACTCTTTCCAATGCTAAATCTGAGTAAAAGCATTGAACACACACAAAAAAGATTTTTTTTTTTTTTTTAATGTAAATAAGCTACACATCTACTTCGCCGATTTCGATTATAATGGGGGGATCCCCTTTAACCACGAAAAACGAGGGATCATTGTATATCACTGCATTAATTACGATACATTTACAGTTTAAATTCTACCTTATGTTGGATAAAAATTTACTGGAATTTCAGACTGTACACTACGGTTCAAAAGTTTGGGGTTCAAACAATCAGCAATATTTACAAATAATTGGTTGTTTACATAGGCTGCACTCGACTTTTAGCCGCAGGAGTGCACTTTAGGTTCTAAAAATCCATAGATAGGCAACACTTGACCGTAAACCGCAAGTCGAAGGGGGGGGTTATAGTTCGAAAAGTTTTAGCCAGTAACAGTGAAGTGCAACATGCACAAGGTAAGTCATCGTCTTTATTCTCTCTTAACTGCTGTATCGCTTCAAAACAGACGAAACAAGTGCAAACAGTTATGCCATTGATAGTTAAGTTTGTGTATATCTACCATGGCCGAGAGGTGTGAGGCAAAATGCAAAAGACCAAACACTTTGCAAAAGAAAAGCACGAATGCAACCTGCCACAACACGATCCCCAATTTCTAAAGCGCGATTGCAAACTGGCAAAAGCAAGAACCCCAATTGCCACAGCACAACTTCAAAAGGATGACACAGAAGTTAAAAAAAAAAAAAGGACGACACTTCGTGTATTGCTATATGTGCTTTGTGACCATCTGTACAGACCTCCGTGAAGTCCCTCCACCCCATCAGTCGCAAATTTATATGAAAATGTCAATCATTTGTGCTGTAAAAAATGTTGTTTATGCTGGTATCATTTTATATATATTTAGATATTAATTTCCAGTGAGGATGTCATAACTCCCATGGCTCACGGAGCGTATCAAGTCTCAATAACGAGGGTGTCAATAACGAGCAGAAACGAATTCGGGTCCATTTTGTAGTGAATGGGGGGGCTTGAGATTTGAATTACGAGTGATGACGTCACCCTCAGCTCCTCATTAACCGCAAAATGGACCAGAAGTGCCATTCGTTCCTGATACGTTCGTGCTAGTTGTTTGGACAGCCCTCTGTTATTGAGAGTTGATAAGCTCCGTCAGCCATGGGAGTTATGACGTCTTCACTCGAAATTAATATCTCAATATCTATAAAACGATCGCAGCACAAACGACAATTTTTTACAGCACAAACAATTGACACCATTTTTTAAATCAAAATGGGAGGTTGATTGACCTCAAACCTATAAGAGAAATATTGCAACAATAGCAGGACACAAAAAAAAAAAAAACGCACAAACTATTGCCATCATTTTTATATAAATTTTCATCTGATGGGGCAACTTCACGGAGGTCTGTAGAGATGGTCACAAAGCACAAATAGCAATATAAAAAGGGTCACCATATATAACCCCTACATCCCCCTAAACTCTCCTTTTGAGATCTGTGATCTTGTTTTTAATGTAAAATTTTACTGCTGACCAATGCCTGTTTTTAAGTGCTACTTGTTCCTTTTTAAGGCAGTCATCGCAGTCGCTCTTCCGTGGAACACGGCAGGTAGTGATGAATGACATCATATGCTTCTCAACAGCCAAGACCTCTTTCTTCCATGGCTTCTTTTTAACCGGTTGTCGACCTTTACAAAAACAAACATTCATCATTAAATTTGTTTCAAATTAGTCAAGTCATTTAGTCCATGACACGCTGTTCTAAATATGGCTGTTGCGTAGTGCACAGTCAACTAGCCCAAGCACTGTAAATGTACTAGCACATCACAATATCATTTCCAAAATAAATGAAAATATATATACAGTATATCTGAAAAGTTAATTAGAGAAATAAACATTGAAATCAACATTAAAAACATCTCAGGAAACTTACCTTTTCCTTTTTTGGGTGACTTTTGTTTCCGTTTGGTGGACTGACGTTTGGGTATATGCTGAGGAGATGGTCCATCAACGTGCATAACAGATGGCATCGAGGAGGCTTTTGAGGTATTTGTAAGGTGAAACAAATCTTTGATGATATCCTTCTTAACGAGAGAGTCGACACATTGCAAACCTTCACTCTCATCTGATTCCTCACTTGTGCCTGGAATATATTCATCTCCACTGTCCTCTGAGGTGGAGTAAAGAAGCTCTCCATTACCGTCAATTTCATTTCCCACCTAGAAAAAAAAAACTTATAAAGGAAAGAAGGCAGACGACCAATGAAAAGACTCAACACAATTCCCAATACTAGAGCTGGGAATCTTTGGGCACCTAACGATTCGATTACGATTCAGAGGCTCAGATTCGATTATAAAACGATTATTGATGCACCCCACTCTTTTTTTTTTTTTTTTTTTTTTTTTTTTTTAAATTACTTTTGTACATTAGTTCCAAAATTGTTCAAAAATCCTCTCAGGCTAAACCAAACTACTGTTTCAATATCAAGTTAACATATAGCAGTAAACAAATATACAAAAATAACAGTAAATTAAAAAACTCCAGTCCCCATTCTATATCAGCAGCTTTAAACTACTTTCAATTAATTTAATGTTGTGAATCAACCGTTAAAGTTGTTAAAATTGCTCCTGTTATTCCATAATTTCTCTTTTGTCTACTTTCAACATGTAAAAGTTTTAAAACTATTTTAAAGATAGATTCAAGTCAATATTTTACCGATTTAGGAGTATTTTAGATAAAAAGTTAATTAGGTTCGCTTGGAAGGTTCGCAACAACAGCCTTGCAGGGAAGTGTACTGCTTTAAGATGGCGGCCGTTACTAACGCCCGCATCTAGTTTTTTTTTTAGATGTGCTGGTAACGATACCGAAGCTATAATGCATCTAGTCCTATATAAATGATATCTACCGTAACATAATGTGGCTTGTAGCAGCTTTTCGGCAGCAGTCAGGTATGTTGTTGTTTTTTTTTTTATCTCGTAGCATGAGTTGAGCTAGAGCCGTGAGTTGAGCATTGGCGTTACCCGAGGGGCCGGGTAATGAGAAGCAGGTTGTTTAGCTACTCTCGCTCCGTCCCTAATTGCGTACCGAAGACCGCGCGGCGCGCTGAGTGTGTCGTACTTCTGCTTTACTTGGCATATTTCAATAATCGGAATTTGGATGTTTGTGAATCGTTCTCGAATCTTCCACGGCCGAATCGCGAATAATCTAAGAATCGGAAATTTTGCACACTTCTACCTAATACATACCTGATAACGGCTAAGTGTGCTGTTGACCTGCATACATTTAGTTCTCCTGAGCTTTGGGATAGTACTTTGGTAAAGATTTATGGATAGCTCCTGGGATTCATCAGAATCAGTGTAGTTAACCAAACCCATATTGTGCAGGTTTTTTTTGTCCATGGGAAAAGAATGGTTTGAATCCAATTTCTAAAGAACAAAGAAACCATGAATTGCTGAATACTGTCACAGAGGAAAGAGGTCTACACACCAATATCAAAAACGGTATATATCCAACATTGAAAAACAAAAAGTACCTTCACTTCTGACTTCGTAGGTCCTAGAGAGGAATGCTCGGTGGTGCTTGACATCTCAAATTCCGGAGATTCACTTAAATTCAACTGTACGTCCTGTCAACAAGTTGAGATTTAGGTTGACAATATTTACAATGAGGAGCAGAAGTATTTGCATCCACTTACAAAATAGGTAGAGGTCTGATATTTCAATCATAGATGCATTTCCACTTATACAGACAATCTAAAAAAATCCGGAACTCACATTGTGTAATTTTTTAAATTTATTTGTAATTTATTGAGGTTCATAAGTATTTGTACCCCTGAGAATCAGCAATAGTTATAACTAGAGCCGTCCCGACTAGTCGATGTCATCGATGACGTAATTGCGTCGACGGGTAATGACGGGTTAAAATTTTTTTTAATGCGGATAAAGTTTAGAATGGCGGGCGCTCGCGATGCAAGCGGTTGTTACTGGCACCTCCAAGGGGGCCGCTGTTATTTCAATGTGACCGCCAATGTCAGATTGAGCAAATAGGAAGAAAGTGGACGAGCGAGAGAGAGGGAGCGAGAGAGAGGGAGTTGGAAAAGTTTGTGGGTATCGCGGAGTTGAGTGGCTGCATCCCCCACATTTTTGTTTTGGTCAATAAAAGTATCTAAAGAGCTATCCGACGCCTCTCGGTGTTTTTATGCACGCCGCCGCCTTCCGGAGGAGGAAATCAGACGAACAGACGACAACGAACCAAGTGAATCACTGGTTCACTTGTCAGTACGGCGAGGAGTTAAAAACACCGCCAATTACCAAAAGGGCAGAATTGGTAACACCTGAAAGTGGCAAAAAGCCCAAAAACCGGACCAGAATAGCCAGAGCCTGGAATTATTTCAAGGAAAATATGGAGGGTGCCACCGTGTGTACTCTTTGCTAAGCTGGGCTCACATACCATGGTAGCACATCGGCTATGAACGAACACTTGAAGCGCAGTCACTAGTGGTGCAACGGTTTGCGGTTCAAAGCCGAACCGTATGGTTCGCCCAGTACGGTTCAATACGCCTTTATGAACCGCGCCTTTTCGGTTTTGCAATTAATGTATTCTGAACGCTTGTGGAATGAATTGATCGGCCTCTGTGTGCCTGTGTGTGACATGAAGCACCGCTGTGGAGAAATTCCCGCCCCGCAAGTAAATGTCGGATCGCTGTCAAGCACCTGTGTAATAGATGCAGAGAGCGCTTACGAGAGAAGTGTAAGTGAAACAAGAAAGAAAACAAATAGCGATGGGGAGCGGAGGAGTGGAGGGACCGAATTTTGAGGAAGCACCGGCGTCTTTCAAATCTGCGGTGTGGCAACATTTTGGTTTCCCCGTGGACTACAATGCGGAGGGAGACAAACTATTGAGAGAAAAAAAATGCAAGCTTTGTTCAGCGCTTGTTCCCCATGCTAATGGCAACACTTTTATGACATGACTCCGGCACCTCAGCCGGCATCACCCACAGATATCACTTTCTCACACAGATATCACTTTCTCAGGGCAGGACAACCCCAAAGATGACACCAGTGAAAACACACAGTGGGCTTCGTTAATTTATTTGCCACGCTTGACCCGCGTTATATTGTTCCCTCGCGGACATATTTCTCCAACAACCTAATCCCCAACATTTATGAAATGGCAAGCAAAGCCATCGAAGATGATTTTGCTAAAGCACATAGTTTCGCCCTGACCACTGATAGTTGGACGTCCCGTGCTACAGAGTGCTACAACCTAACTGTGACGGTGCACTTTAATTCTTCATACCTGTCAAGTTGTACGGTCTCGTCGTAATTTGTACAAGTGAGCACTGATTTTTAAATGTGTAAGCCGTACGTTACGTTCAAAATCTGCACATTTTTCGTGCATTACGTTTTTTTTTTTTTCATCCGTTCGGATTTGGTCACCGTTTCTGCAACGAGAATGTTCGTTGATACGTTGGTTGAATGACGCGAGAAAAGTCAGACACGGAGAGGGAAGAGTTTTTGTTGAGACGCTGTAGCAAATGCGATGCTAGGCGGGTTAAATATTTCCTGACTGTAACCGACAGCATACAATCTACGCCTAGATAACCCATGCATATAGAACTACATGCGAAATGACAGACGCGGTAGCGTTCGTAAACAGCCGCCATTTTAGAGCAGTAAACTTTTCAGAAAGGCTCTGTTGAAGTAAACCTTCCGAGCGTACCTAAGCAACTTTTTATCTAAAATACTCCTTAATCTGCAAAATCTTGACTTGAGTCCGTCTTTAAAGGATGAAACAATCTTAAAATTTTCACATGTCAAAAGTAGACAGAAGAGAACTAATGCAAAAACGGGAGCAATTTTATCAACTTTAACGGTTGATTCACAACATTAAATGACCTCCAAACATAGCAAAGGTTACTATGTTTTTGGGTTTGTTTCTTCCTGCTGCTTCGCTACCCTGCAGACATCTCTCTGCTTTGCTCCTGCTTCTCATGCTTCAATCATCTTTTTAATCATTTTTAATCACCTCTAAATTACTCAGCAAGTCTTGCAATTTTCTTTTAATCTTGTTTATATTTAAACAAAGGCTTTTTGAGCATTTTTGAGCCTTTTTAGAGTGCTTTTTTGTCTTTACTGGAACACAAGCCTGCCTTATCGCGACTGGAACTGAGGAATTCGGCTAACGGAAGCTAAGTAGCAGCAACATGCCTCCCCTGTCAATGGATGATTGCCACAAACTGCTCCAGAAGATAGCAGTACTGGAAACAAAAATCTACCGGCTTGAAGTGAATATGGAGGTAAATGGACAGCTCGTCGTTTGGGACAGCCTTAGTAATGACATTCAAAGAGTTGTCAGTCTACCTTGAAAAAAAAAAGTCCAGGTTAACTCCATGAGAAACCACCCACACGCCACCTGACCTTCCAACATGACAATGATCCAAAGCCCACAGCCAAGCTGACCGAGGAGTGGCTGGGTAAAGACCACATCAAGGTTCTGGAGTGGCCAAGCCAGACTCCATATCTAAACCCAATAGAAAATTTTTGGATGGAGCTGAAACTGTTTCTCAACGACAGCCTCAAAACCCAACAGATCTAAAGAAGATTTGTGTGGAGGAATGGGCCAAAATCCCCGTTTCCATATGTGAAAGCATCTAGCCTCTGTAATTGCTTCTGCACTATACATTAGCACTGATTTTCTCGGGGGGGGGGGGGGGGGCAAATACTTATGAACCCCAGTAAATTATAATTGAATTATAGAAAAATCATACAATGCCAGTTGCGTTTTTTAAATTTATTTTTTTAAACTATATCTCCATAAGTGGAAATGCATCTATGAATGACATTTTAATCCTCTATTTACTTAAGGGGTGAACTCACAAGGAGTGCAAATACTTCTGCACCTCACTGTACTTGCTACAGATTTTCTACCAATTTTTAAGCATTAGCAATCCATGAGAACATTTATTTTATCAGTTTGACTGTCTCAGTATAGCTGATGCCAAGTCGCTTTATCTTGATGTATTTTATCCATTTTGTTTGCTAACAATATAGTGTGCAATGGACCCCAGGAGAGCCAGGAAGTACTGAAAGTCCCCCAAATAAAAAGCTGCAGTGGATGGTAATGTTGTAGATTATTTCAGACTAAGAGTTTATACAACTTCTGTTATTATTTCAATAAACTCATGATGAAACAGGTTATCAAATAGTATTTAAAAAAAAAAAAAAAAAAAAACTTTACGGGGTCCCCACAAACATTGTGAAACCTGACACACACCCACTAAGCTGGGCTGGGCTGTACTGTATTTCAAGTCTCGAACAATTGGCTGAAGTCAGATAAACTGCAGCTTTAAAGCACAAGCGACGCATACCTCCATTGCAGCGTCTGTAGATTTCGGAGACTGTTGCTCTCTGGTTCTGGAGATCCCAACCTCAAAATATTCAGTCACAGTGGAATGGCTTCCTCCATCCTGATCAACAAGTTGAGAATTCATTAACAAACATCAAATGTATATCTCTATGCATTTTAAGATTTAGCCATATACAACAACAAAATTCCATAACTCAGTTGAATCCACTCACTATGGCCGATTCAAAATCACTTTTATCGTGATGCATTTGTTCTTTTTTTGACTAGCATTTTATTCATTTGAGGATTAATGAAAACAATAATGTGTTAGGGACCACATCAGTGCCCGACATGTCCTAAACGTCTCCCAAATTAACAGCTGCAGTGGCTGGTAATGTTGTAGATTATTTAAGACTAAGGGTATATACAACTTCTGTTATTATTTCAATAAACTCATGATGAAACAGGTTATTAAATAGTATTTTTAAAAACAAAATAAATAACTTTACGGGGTCCCCACAATCATTGTAAAACCTGACACACACCCACTAAGCTGGGCTTGGGTGTACTATATTTCAAGACTCGAACAATTGGCTGAAGTCAGACAAACTGTAGCTTTAAAGCACAAGCGATGCATACCTCCATTGCAGCGTCTGTAGATTTCGGAGACTGTTGCTCTCTGGTTCTGGAGATCCCAACTTCAGAATATTCAGTCACAGTGGAATGGCTTCCTCCATCCTGATCAACAAGTTGAGAATATAATTCATTAACAAACATCAAATGTATATCTCTATGCATTTTAAGATTTAGCCATATACAACAACAAAAATCCATAACTCAGTTGAATCCACTCACTATGGCCAATTCAAAATCACTTTTATCGTGATGCATTTGTTCTCTTTTTGACTAGCATTTTATTCATTTGAGGTTTAATGAAAACAATAACGTGTTAGGGACCACATCAGTGCCCGACATGTCCTAAACGTCTCCGAAATTAACAGCTGCAGTGGCTGGTAATGTTGAAGATTATTTCAGACTAAGGGTATATACAACTTCTGTTATTATTTCAATAAACTCATGATGAAACAGGTTATTAAATAGTATTTTTAAAAACAAAATAAATAACTTTACGGGGTCCCCACAATCATTGTAAAACCTGACACACACCCACTAAGCTGGGCTTGGGTGTACTATATTTCAAGACTCGAACAATTGGCTGAAGTCAGACAAACTGTAGCTTTAAAGCACAAGCGATGCATACCTCCATTGCAGCGTCTGTAGATTTCGGAGACTGTTGCTCTCTGGTTCTGGAGATCCCAACCTCAGAATATTCAGTCACAGTGGAATGGCTTCCTCCATCCTGATCAACAAGTTGAGAATATAATTCATTAACAAACATCAAATGTATATCTCTATGCATTTTAAGATTTAGCCATATACAACAACAAAATTCCATAACTCAGTTGAATCCACTCACTATGGCCGATTCAAAATCACTTTTATCGTGATGCATTTGTTCTTTTTTTGACTAGCATTTTATTCATTTGAGGTTTAATGAAAACAATAATGTGTTAGGGACCACATCAGTGCCCGACATGTCCTAAACGTCTCCCAAATTAACAGCTGCAGTGGCTGGTAATGTTGAAGATTATTTCAGACTAAGGGTATATACAACTTCTGTTATTATTTCAATAAACTCATGATGAAACAGGTTATTAAATAGTATTTTTAAAAACAAAATAAATAACTTCACGGGGTCCCCACAATCATTGTAAAACCTGACACACACCCACTAAGCTGGGCTTGGGTGTACTATATTTCAAGACTCGAACAATTGGCTGAAGTCAGACAAACTTTAGCTTTAAAGCACAAGCGATGCATACCTCCATTGCAGCGTCTGTAGATTTCGGAGACTGTTGCTCTCTGGTTCTGGAGATCCCAACCTCAGAATATTCAGTCACAGTGGAATGGCTTCCTCCATCCTGATCAACAAGTTGAGAATTCATTAACAAACATCAAATGTATATCTCTATGCATTTTAAGATTTAGCCATATACAACAACAAAAATCCATAACTCCGTTGAATCCACTCACTATGGCCAATTCAAAATCACTTTTATCGTGATGCATTTGTTCTCTTTTTGACTAGCATTTTATTCATTTGAGGTTTAATGAAAACAATAATGTGTTAGGGACCACATCAGTGCCCGACATGTCCTAAACGTCTCCCAAATTAACAGCTGCAGTGGCTGGTAATGTTGTAGATTATTTAAGACTAAGGGTATATACAACTTCTGTTATTATTTCAATAAACTCATGATGAAACAGGTTATTAAATAGTATTTTTAAAAACAAAATAAATAACTTTACGGGGTCCCCACAATCATTGTAAAACCTGACACACACCCACTAAGCTGGGCTTGGGTGTACTATATTTCAAGACTCGAACAATTGGCTGAAGTCAGACAAACTGTAGCTTTAAAGCACAAGCGATGCATACCTCCATTGCAGCGTCTGTAGATTTCGGAGACTGTTGCTCTCTGGTTCTGGAGATCCCAACCTCAGAATATTCAGTCACAGTGGAATGGCTTCCTCCATCCTGATCAACAAGTTGAGAATATAATTCATTAACAAACATCAAGTGTATATCTCTATGCATTTTAAGATTTAGCCATATACAACAACAAAATTCCATAACTCAGTTGAATCCACTCACTATGGCCAATTCAAAATCACTTTTATCGTGATGCATTTGTTCTCTTTTTGACTAGCATTTTATTCATTTGAGGTTTAATGAAAACAATAACGTGTTAGGGACCACATCAGTGCCCGACATGTCCTAAACGTCTCCGAAATTAACAGCTGCAGTGGCTGGTAATGTTGAAGATTATTTCAGACTAAGGGTATATACAACTTCTGTTATTATTTCAATAAACTCATGATGAAACAGGTTATTAAATAGTATTTTTAAAAACAAAATAAATAACTTTACGGGGTCCCCACAATCATTGTAAAACCTGACACACACCCACTAAGCTGGGCTTGGGTGTACTATATTTCAAGACTCGAGCAATTGGCTGAAGTCAGACAAACTGTAGCTTTAAAGCACAAGCGATGCATACCTCCATTGCAGCGTCTGTAGATTTCGGAGACTGTTGCTCTCTGGTTCTGGAGATCCCAACCTCAGAATATTCAGTCACAGTGGAATGGCTTCCTCCATCCTGATCAACAAGTTGAGAATATAATTCATTAACAAACATCAAATGTATATCTCTATGCATTTTAAGATTTAGCCATATACAACAACAAAATTCCATAACTCAGTTGAATCCACTCACTATGGCCGATTCAAAATCACTTTTATCGTGATGCATTTGTTCTTTTTTTGACTAGCATTTTATTCATTTGAGGTTTAATGAAAACAATAATGTGTTAGGGACCACATCAGTGCCCGACATGTCCTAAACGTCTCCCAAATTAACAGCTGCAGTGGCTGGTAATGTTGAAGATTATTTCAGACTAAGGGTATATACAACTTCTGTTATTATTTCAATAAACTCATGATGAAACAGGTTATTAAATAGTATTTTTAAAAACAAAATAAATAACTTCACGGGGTCCCCACAATCATTGTAAAACCTGACACACACCCACTAAGCTGGGCTTGGGTGTACTATATTTCAAGACTCGAACAATTGGCTGAAGTCAGACAAACTTTAGCTTTAAAGCACAAGCGATGCATACCTCCATTGCAGCGTCTGTAGATTTCGGAGACTGTTGCTCTCTGGTTCTGGAGATCCCAACCTCAGAATATTCAGTCACAGTGGAATGGCTTCCTCCATCCTGATCAACAAGTTGAGAATTCATTAACAAACATCAAATGTATATCTCTATGCATTTTAAGATTTAGCCATATACAACAACAAAAATCCATAACTCCGTTGAATCCACTCACTATGGCCAATTCAAAATCACTTTTATCGTGATGCATTTGTTCTCTTTTTGACTAGCATTTTATTCATTTGAGGTTTAATGAAAACAATAATGTGTTAGGGACCACATCAGTGCCCGACATGTCCTAAACGTCTCCCAAATTAACAGCTGCAGTGGCTGGTAATGTTGTAGATTATTTAAGACTAAGGGTATATACAACTTCTGTTATTATTTCAATAAACTCATGATGAAACAGGTTATTAAATACTATTTTTAAAAACAAAATAAATAACTTTACGGGGTCCCCACAATCATTGTAAAACCTGACACACACCCACTAAGCTGGGCTTGGGTGTACTATATTTCAAGACTCGAACAATTGGCTGAAGTCAGACAAACTGTAGCTTTAAAGCACAAGCGATGCATACCTCCATTGCAGCGTCTGTAGATTTCGGAGACTGTTGCTCTCTGGTTCTGGAGATCCCAACCTCAGAATATTCAGTCACAGTGGAATGGCTTCCTCCATCCTGATCAACAAGTTGAGAATATAATTCATTAACAAACATCAAGTGTATATCTCTATGCATTTTAAGATTTAGCCATATACAACAACAAAATTCCATAACTCAGTTGAATCCACTCACTATGGCCGATTCAAAATCACTTTTATCGTGATGCATTTGTTCTTTTTTTGACTAGCATTTTATTCATTTGAGGTTTAATGAAAACAATAATGTGTTAGGGACCACATCAGTGCCCGACATGTCCTAAACGTCTCCCAAATTAACAGCTGCAGTGGCTGGTAATGTTGTAGATTATTTCAGACTAAGGGTATATACAACTTCTGTTATTATTTCAATAAACTCATGATGAAACAGGTTATTAAATAGTATTTTTAAAAACAAAATAAATAACTTTACGGGGTCCCCACAATCATTGTAAAACCTGACACACACCCACTAAGCTGGGCTTGGGTGTACTATATTTCAAGACTCGAACAATTGGCTGAAGTCAGACAAACTGTAGCTTTAAAGCACAAGCGATGCATACCTCCATTGCAGCGTCTGTAGATTTCGGAGACTGTTGCTCTCTGGTTCTGGAGATCCCAACCTCAGAATATTCAGTCACAGTGGAATGGCTTCCTCCATCCTGATCAACAAGTTGAGAATATAATTCATTAACAAACATCAAGTGTATATCTCTATGCATTTTAAGATTTAGCCATATACAACAACAAAATTCCATAACTCAGTTGAATCCACTCACTATGGCCGATTCAAAATCACTTTTATCGTGATGCATTTGTTCTTTTTTTGACTAGCATTTTATTCATTTGAGGTTTAATGAAAACAATAATGTGTTAGGGACCACATCAGTGCCCGACATGTCCTAAACGTCTCCCAAATTAACAACTGCAGTGGCTGGTAATGTTGTAGATTATTTCAGACTAAGGGTATATACAACTTCTGTTATTATTTCAATAAACTCATGATGAAACAGGTTATTAAATAGTATTTTTAAAAACAAAATAAATAACTTTACGGGGTCCCCACAAACATTGTAAAACCTGACACACACACACTAAGCTGGGCTGGGCTGGACTGTATTTCAAGTCTCGAACAATTGGCTGAAGTCAGACAAACTGCAGCTTTAAAGCACAAGCGATGCATACCTCCATTGCAGCGTCTGTAGATTTCGGAGACTGTTGCTCTCTGTTTCTGGAGATCCCAACCTCAGAATATTCAGTCACAGTGGAATGGCTTCCTCCATCCTGATCAACAAGTTGAGAATATAATTCATTAACAAACATCAAATGTATATCTCTATGCATTTTAAGATTAGGCCATATACAACAACAAAAATCCATAACTCAGTTGAATCCACTCACTATGGCCGATTCAAAATCACTTTTATCGTGATGCATTTGTTCTCTTTTTGACTAGCATTTTATTCATTTGAGGTTTAATGAAAACAATAACGTGTTAGGGACCACATCAGTGCCCGACATGTCCTAAACGTCTCCCAAATTAACAGCTGCAGTGGCTGGTAATGTTGTAGATTATTTAAGACTAAGGGTATATACAACTTCTGTTATTATTTCAATAAACTCATGATGAAACAGGTTATTAAATAGTATTTTTAAAAACAAAATAAATAACTTTACGGGGTCCCCACAAACATTGTAAATCCTGACACACACACACTAAGCTGGGCTGGGCTGGACTGTATTTCAAGTCTCGAACAATTGGCTGAAGTCAGACAAACTGCAGCTTTAAAGCACAAGCGATGCATACCTCCATTGCAGCGTGTGTAGATTTCGGAGACTGTTGCTCTCTGGTTCTGGAGACCCCAACCTCAGAATATTCAGTCACAGTGGAATGGCTTCCTCCAACCTAATCAACAAGTGGAGAAGTAATATAAACCATTAACCAATATGAGACAAACTGCAGCTTTAAAGCACATGCTATGCATACCTCCATATCCGAGTCTTTAGATTGTGGAGGCTGCTCTCTGGTCCTGGAAATTTCACTCTCAGCAGTTTTCGTCACAGTCGATTGTCCTTTGTCCTGATCCGCAAATGGAGACATACAATTTCTATTGATGTGATCATGTGATAAGGAGGAAAACAACTTTTAAATTAGTTTGTGGTTAGCCTACAAACAGTCAACCTGTTTACCATAAAATGAAAACAAACTGGAAACCCCAACATTTGAGGGACCAAAGCTCTGTTGCAAGTTATTTTTATGTCTGATACTTATTTGACAAACCTTTTTCCTCCAAGGCCAGTCCGCTGGTCCGTAGTCATAAGTTATCTCTTCACCAATGTCAAGGTCTCTTTGTGCAAATAAACACAGGTGAGGCTTGCCCTCTGTCACAATCATCTTCATTTTACAATTTGGGTGCTTGTGGTCATCATTGACCAGTCTTCCGAGACTGCCATCTTCTTTGGCAGCATCAATGCTTAAAAGACAATATGAAAAAATATATATATAAAATATATAGAATATACAGTATATACACATTTAAAAGGGGAAGGGAAATGCACAATTGGGTCATATTATAATATATATATAATAACATATATATCCTCAGAGATCAAGTGATTTTTCTCAAGACAATTTATGTCTTATGGCATTGATTTTCACCTGAACAGTTAAAACACTGAATGCATGAAAAAATAAAAATCTGATAACTGCAATCTTAGCCTCACCACCAAGTTTTTTCTTGCCAGCGGAAATCAAAGACAAAGACTCTTCCTGTTCCATAGTCCATCTTTCTCTTTTGGGATTCATCCCAATCTATTAATTCTCCTCTGTACTCCACCACAAAATCTTCTTTCCTGAAAGGGGCTTTGGTAAATACTCCTCGACCTTGTATGAACAAAAACAAAGGTTTGTAGCTTCATCTTCATAATTTTGACACAATTACTATGGAAAAGGAAAAAAAAAAAAAAAAAAAAAAAAAAAAAAGAGTAGCAAGATCATCATTTGTACCACCATTTACTCTACAATGCCCTGATCACATTTTTGCACCTAAATCGGAGTCACCCCATTTTGAGGATTTGACAATTCCTGGTCACGATACAATAACAGGGCAATGTATTAAGATTAAGCCTGAACGATATATCATTTAAACATCTCCATCGCGAAGTGCATATGAGCGATAGTTTTATTTTTTTTAATCCACAAATTTATGTTGGTTCATGCTTTCTCGGTCCCGAGCTGATCGCTTTAGTGTCACTCGTGCTCCCTCCATCCCTCTCCCAGCTCTATGTTCCTCTGCACAGTTGCTTATTAAAGTTAACGATGGTTGTGTTTGATCTTGCCACTGAAGCGGACTTCAAATGCACCAGATGTTTCAGTCATTGTTTAACTTGTTAAGCACTTCTTGCAAGAAGGAAGCGTGCGTTGGAATGAATGTGTGTGTGTGGAAACGTTCGAGGTAGCCGGTCTTGTAAGGGGTTTTCTTTGTACACCTGTTGTGTCTTGGAAATGAACGCCAATAGTGATTCTGCAGCCAAGGTAGATAAACAGAAGCATTTACTAAAGCAAAGCATTTGTCTACTACAGTACTTTATTCTTGTTTAAAAATGATTAGGTGGGACAGTTACATTTAAAACTGATCATCATTATTTCATTTGAAATGCTTAAAACCCATTTTTTAAAATATTTAGATACATTTTTTAAAGCATACTTTGGGGGAAAAAAGTGAAAAACATGTCTAATATCTCTTTCCAATGCTAAAAAAATAGGTATAAATAAGTATTTTTAATATCACAATATATTGCAATCCCCCCAAAAATCGCAGCAATGTTTCTTCCAATATCGTTCAGGCCTAATTAAGATTAAAAAAAAAAAAAAAAGGTAGAACTAGTTAATGTAAAAAAATTTCATATTCCAGATATCACTCTTGTATGATGATCTTATCATTAACGTCCTGCAACAGCCAGCAGAACATTCTATTTGTGGTACATATGCTTCTGCTGTTTCTGGATTTGTTGAAATATATACTTTTGTTTTTGTAATATCTGTGTACAACTGGATTGGTTTGTTATCAAGTTGTTTAGTGCAAACCGTTGTTTGGAAAATTAGGAAAATTAGTGAAAAAATAATTTGTTTACCTGAATAGCCTGGTGTTTGGAAAAAAAAAAAAAAAAAAAAAAAAATAGAATTAAGATTGAACATTTGACGATACATCGCAGTATAGGAGATAAATGTGGACAAAATTGTTACTACCCTTTATATTAAAAAAAAACAAAAAAAAAAAACATATATTCAGACATGGGCTGATAACTAGTTTCAAAGGATACCAAGGTTTTAAAATGTCTAATTATCCGATTGTTAGATGAGCTATTTCAATATTATTGGCTGCTTTTAAACCCTAACAAACGTTCTCGCTGAGCTTATGGTGTTGACAGTTCGCAGGAATCAAATCAGCTTCTCAAAGCCGAAGGACATGCTGTTTTGTTAATACGAATCTTAGGCACACAACACAGTTGTTCAATGTAATTGCGTATAGAGCCGTCCCAAGTAGTCGATGACATTGATGACGTACTGTAAATGGGTCGGTTAGCACAACATACTGTTGAATGTTGATAATGTGAATACATCGACACGAGCATACAGTCAATTGTTAACAAATATGCACTGCTAAAATGGCATAAGCTTGGGATCCCAGTGTTTCGGGCAGGGAATAAGAGTTACGTTTGTTATAGTGGTTTTTAGTTTTTATGTTTGTAGAACAGCGGTAACCAATATGGTGCCCGTCGTCATCAGGTGCCCTGCCCCCCAAAAAACAAATAAGTAGTCGACAGTTTTAAAAATAGCTCACCAGTGATGCAATATTGTTAGTTCTCGATTCAACAATTTAAACTTGGTCTGAGCATTTTTTTTCAGTACAAAATATTCTACATATTGTTTGAGAAAACATGAATAATGTAAACAAATTATCAAAATAATGCATTTTAGATTTCTATTTTGATACCGTAATATTTGTACTCAAGGTTATCATACAGTAAGAAACTGATTTTGGCCCATGCCTATACCCAATGGTCATTTAAAGTTAACCATATACGGATTTCCAATTTTTGGCACTGTTACATGCATAGGGTTAGCCAGCAATACAGTCAGCCACGATGAGAATTTGGCTGTTTTCAGGAGCATGAAGTTACTACATAAAGTTGCTTGAAAAGGTAAATTTTAAGCAATTTCCACAAAAATTGCCTTGCGCACCTCATAAAATGACATAAGGCAGGGGTTGGCAACCCAAAATGTTGACTCATGAAGACTCATATTGAACCAAAAAAAAAAAAACATGTCTGGAGCCGCAAAAAATTACATATTAGCCTTATAATGAAGGCAACACATGCTGTACGAATCTATATTAGATATGTTAGCCAATGACCAAAATGACTAAGTTGGCTACAAATAGATCATGAGCCTTTATCATTAAATGTTTATTTTTCCTGCAGTGCATCCCATTGAGAATGACGCACCACGTGACTACTCTGTTGTACGATGCTACCTCAACTTTGAACTTCATCACAATATTAATGAATTGAATAAATGTTTGTGTCATGATTTTCCTACTACAGAAACCATATTAAAACAAAAAATATATTTACCTCCCCCATCTTTTTCAGACATTTTTCAAGAAGCTCCACGGAGCCACTAGGACAGTGCTAAAGAACCGCATGCAGCTCTAGAGCCGCGGGTTGCCGACCGCTGACATAAGGCGATTAAAAAATATATATATCACCGAAAAAAATAATGCAAGGCCACATTTAAATAATTTGAAAAAAATCTAAATAAATACTCTTTGAGATTTAGACACGTCTGACTTGAATTAAAACGCTAAGAAGTCAACTCGGATACAGTAAAACAAAAACAATAACTTACAGTATATCTCAGTGAACATTTTAATACCATACAGTACCTTTAAAAGAACTGATGTACTTCTTCTCCAACTCGAGAGTCTTATCCAGACCCATTAAAGCATGTTCAATGGCATCCTGTTTTGGTGATTTCCTGCTTCTCAGGGAAGGCATTGCCAATTCTAAAAAATAAAATATAATGATTTTACACATTATTGGTATTATAGGCTAAATTTCTGCCTGCTGCCACACCAATTTGTAATTTTCTTTAAACAATGTAGCTGCATTACATAGCTTTCTTAGCGCTTTTATAAAAGAGTTACACTATAATGCAAAACTATCTTGTTAAATTTGTCCACGCAAGAGGGTATACGTTAATGTCCTACATAGCATATTGCTAGTTTGCATAGAGGTGCTTCAATAAAAACGTTTTGGCTACTATGCTAAGCTAGCTCACTAAAGTAAGTCCTTGCAGCACATACATACCGGCACTGAATTTCTGCACTAACTGCATAGCATAGTTGTCTTATATGCTTATATAAATCGCTATCGCTACAATGCTAAATTAGTTGGTTAAATTACGTGCGCCTCAGAGCAAGGCCAATTATGTGCTAAATGCTACCATCACAACGAAGCTGCTTATTTTAAACGTTTTATTTTTAACTATACCATCACTCCAATCAAGGAGAGTGTATATTGGGTCAAAATAACACTTACCTCTGCGTTAAAACAGGTAGTATATGTACTTTAATCAGGGTGACTTTCCAAAAGTTGCACTTCCTCCTCTCATTCAATTGTTCTCATCTGCAATGCATTGGGCGGTGCTTAATCAGTCTTCCCGCGCCAGCTGTGAACGTCAATATGTTTTAACCCCTTCAGACTTGCTGCGGGAGGACATGATGCGTGCGCATCTCTAAACCAATAAATACAGTGAATTCAGTTGCAATTGTCACTTCTGGGAGATGATTGTATGAAACCTTACCCATTGAAATCAAATCATGAGTAGTGAGAAGCCCTCTTTGCTATTTTTGGCTCTTTCAAAACGAATAACGTAAAGTGCCCGTTTGTCATCAAAAACACATTAACATAAAAAATGACCAATAAAAACTTTAAATAACCAAACCAAAAAATTGCACTTTGTTGTGGTGTTTGAGTAAAAATCAGGGCAGATTGTATTATTTTTTTCCCCATCAGTAAAACTGCGGGTCTGAAGGGGTCTCACTGTAACTTTAATTAATGTGTGGTTGTTAATAATTATATTTGAGTGACCTTTTTCAGGAAACACAATTTACATAAGAAGAGTTCATTTCCAAAAGCACGTCTTAAAATACACACACACATATATATATATATAAATTCAAAAAATTGTTTGCTTTTACTCAAATTTCTGGTAAAACCTGTAATAACACTGAATAAAAAAGGGTATGTTGGGTAAAGCACAAAAATCAAGGTTATCACTCATAGCAGTCGCATGCTAGGAGTTAATTGCAATAAGTCGTGACAGACAGACAGATAGTGTGGTGACCCTTTGTTGTTTGACATAATTCACCCATCGTACTGGTGTGTCCATTTGGCCGAGCGCGTTACCGGCTACGTCACAGTCACGGACAGATACTTTAGAGCTGCGCGCGTTCTGGCTGAGTTCAGAGTTCACAGAAAGCAGCAGAGTTCCTAGCGAGTTACAAGAGACACATGAGCCGCCGAGCACGGCAAATAAGACTCCATCCAACGTCTTACCGCTTACCCTGGTGACCCCGACGAGCCTCGCTGAAGTCTCAGAGGCATTTTTGAACACTTTAAGCAATGGCGGACGCTAGCTTTTTCGAGCTGGCGACGTTTAATGAGTCTTCTGCGGCCGCGTTGTTCGCGTTCGCGGAGGAGCAGTTCGTCCTCCGTGGTATTTCCAACGACACCATCCGCTTCTACCACGTGGTAGCCGCGCTCGGGTACTCGACGGCGGTCAGAGCACAGCACTTCATAGTCTTTCCGCCGAGACGTCGCACGTCTCGACCTCTTCCTCGACCGCAGCTGAGCAACGCGTGCCGCCTCTCTTGGCGTCCGCTTCTCCGGCCTCGCCTGGGCGGAGCTGCGCGACGCGCTCCTCGTCCTGGACGGGCGCCCGATCGTCCTGCTCGGTCGTCCACCGCCTTGCATCCTGGTCGTCGCTTTTGGTCGCCCGCCGCCTGGCATCCTGGGCGTCCTCCAGACTGTTCTGCTCAGACTTCCCGCATCCGGCGTCCTGGACGGCCGCCTGACCGTCTGTTCGGTCGTTTTCCACTGACGCCCCGGCAGAGCAACTCATGCATTCCGTTCTTTTGATTCGGGTTGCGCCTGGCGTCCTGTGTGGGTGAATTCTGGGGGGACCTGTGGGGTGACCCTTTGTTGTTTGACATTATTCACCCATCGTACTTGTGTGTCCATTTGGCCGAGCGCGTTACCGGCTACGTCACAGTCACGTGACAGACACTTTAGAGCCGCGCGCGTTCCGGCTGAGTTCAGAGTTCACAGAGAGCAGCAGAGTTCCTAGCGAGTTACAAGAAACACATGAGCCGCCGAGCACGGGAAATAAGACTCCATCCAACGTCTTACCGCTACGATAGATAGATAGATAGATAGATAGATAGATAGATAGATAGATAGATAGATAGATAGATAGATAGATAGATAGATAGATAGATAGATAGATAGATAGATAGATAGATAGATAGATAGATAGATAGATAGATAGATAGATAGATAGATAGATAGATAGATAGATAGATAGATAGATAGATAGATAGATAGATAGATGATGTGTTTTTTCCCGTCAACATAGTATACATACATAACATACTGCCCGATTAAGATTACTTTAAGATTTTTTTTCAAAAGCAGTTCTATTCTTTCTCCACGTGGTTATTCTGGTTGACTTGGCAAGGTAGGCAGACTTTTGTGGAGGGTATGAAAACATATAGTGTTTATCTGAATGTTTTTGGGGAAAACAGCCACTTTCCCATTCATCTTCACTGTATTTCAAATAAATACAACAACTCATTTGGCAATTAGCCCCAGAAATTGGACTGAACTCTGTGGCTGCCATTGATAAGAAAAATAAATTATTATTTTTAACTGTAAGGGTGAGAAGCAAACGATCATGTTTCTGTGCCATTAACAGCAGCAGATGTCCAATCAATTTTGACAGGCAGGGCAACCATTGGCTGCTAACTCACTCAATCAAATATATATGTATATATATATATAACACCATTATAACACCATGGTGTTAAATACAAATCATATCAGCCATCCATCGGTCTTCTTTGAGGTCGGGTCACAGGGACAGCAGCTTCAGCATCCCATACCATACTGTTTCCTCTGCTAGTTTGTCGGTCATCCCAAGGCCAGCTACAGTAGATCCACCTGCAATTCGCACCCACATCTTTTGTTTTCTCACTAGTAAAGGAGACCTAGTTTTAGACTGGCGGTCCAATCGGGCTGGAAGGGCTGTGGCGGGCCCTGCCACCGGAGCCTCGGGGAGTGGGGTTTGCACCCCCACCCTATTAAATTCTCGCCGCAAAGCCTTTCGGACCCCCGCCGGCTGATGAGGGGGCCAGTAACCAGGTTGGTGAGGGCACGCCTCGCGTCGCAGTGGCGCTGAAGAGTCATCCACTGGACCTCGACGCTCTCGGCTGATTCTGAGGCGTTCGGTACGGGTGGACGCTGGATGGACGCCTGGAACAAGCTCTCACTCCAAGATGATGCCAGCGTGTCTGCCTTGTCTTTTGAGCTTGCCAGGTTGGGCATCGCTGTAGTCGCCTTCATCGACCAGGCAGTGGCCAGATCAAGGTAGGTGGTTACACCTATGACTGGTCGGGTCGAGCCGAAGGTCGGCGCACCGAGGGTTTGGCCATTGTGGTGGCCAACAGGGGGGCTTCGCAGGTCAGGGAGGTCATGCTGGTCTCAGAGCGTACCATGAGGGTGCGACCCGCTCACTCGGTGGGCGTTATGTCGTTTGTTGCAGTGTACGCTCCAACCAGGGAAAGTGAGCTTCCAAAGAAGGGAGCCTTCTACACTGAGCTTGAATCGGCGATGGATGCTGTTCCAAAGAGAGACACAAGGATCATGCTTGGCGACTTCAACACTGTCACTCGTACGTCATGGGACTGCTAGGAGTCATGTCTCGGTCCTCACAGCTCTGGAACGTGTCCCCAAGGGAATCTGTGACGACAACTCCGAGAGGCTGCTCGACTTTGCAGTAAGTCGCGGTCTTCGGGTTGGAGGGTCGTGGTTCACGAGGCCGAATTTACGGACCTGGTATTCTAATACTGGCCGAACTGCGAAGGAGCTCGATCATGTACTCGTGGACGGAACTGTCGTGTCTTCCAGAGTGGCCAGTTCTTCAGCACTGACCATCAGTTGCTGGTAGCGACACTGAAGCTACAGCTAGGGGCATGCCGCATTGCGCGACGGCCAGCCAAATTCGGCTGGATGTCGGAAGCCTGCGGGACCCCCGGGTGGCAGACGCGCACTCCAAAAACCTGACAGAATGGCTTGGGCGACTGGGCGTTGTGGGGGAGGCGCAGGATATGTGGACTGGCTTCAGGGACTGTGTCCGGGCGACAGCTAGTGACAGCATCCCAAAGTTGCCCGGGGCCATCGGAGTGGGCTTTCGGAAGCGACGTTAAACATCATCGACGAGAGCCGCAAGGCAAGACTTGACCGCAATTCCGAGCCCTACAGGCAGCTGAGGAGAAAGCCCATCTGCACAGTTCATGGGGAGCAGGAGGACACACATTCCGGCGACGCTCGTCTGGTTTTCTAAGTCATCCACGAGCTGCGTTCCTCTGCCTCCCGTCCAAGCTGCACGGTGGTTCTAGCTGCTGATGGCACAGTCCTGTCGGAAGAGGACGCCCCGTGGCGCTGGGTTTAGTACTTTGAGGAGCTGCGTGGGGCCGAGCCTCCCAGCTGAGAGCTCCCCGCCAAGGGCATTGCATGCCTGACGCCTGACCCACTGGTCAACATTGTTGTGCCAACCCTTGAGGATGTCCGAAAGGCTGTTGGCCAGTTGGGGGATGGGAGTGCACCAGGCAACTGCGGTGTCTACGGATAGACGCTTAAAGCTGGGCCGACGCCGCCCTGCGGGAGTTGCAGGCACTCATCTGCTCCGTTTGGAGCTCGGGTGACATTTGAGAGACCAGCAACCACCACAGGGTCACCCGCCTCTCAGTGCCCGGCAAAGCCTTCACACATGTACTTCTGAACAGGATACGTCAGCAGCTACTCGATCACCAGCGTCCTGAATAGTCTGGGCTCACACCAAAGAAGTCCACTGTCGACCGCATCCTAGCACTTCGCGTTTTTTCAGAGCGACTTCTTGAATATGAGAAGGAAGTATTAGCTGCCTATGTCGATTTCAGGAAGGCGTTGGAGTCAGTGAGTAGAGACGCTTTGTGGAGACTTTTGGAGCTCCGCAGCATTCCACTGCACCTTGTTCTCATCCCGGCTCTGTACTCTGGAACAGAGGGTGCTGTGTAGTAGCTGGAAGAGAATCTTGCGAATGTAAGGGTACCGGGCCGGGAAGGCGCCCGGACCTACGCTAGGAGATCAGCCGCTGAGTGGAGCGCGAGGGTGAACGCAGCGAAGCGTCTTCCTTGCACGTGTCCCCACACCTGACCTCACCTGAATGACAGCAAGACCCGGAGGGGCATGATTGAGAGTAACCCCAAACACCCCCAGATCAGCTCCTGAGTGGTTTTTAATGCCTGGAAATCTGCGCTCATTGCATATCAATATTTATACAATGTCTAAGCATAAAGAAGTCCATATGTCCATTTGGCACCTGGACACCTTAGGCCGCAGCTCAATTAATGACTTTGTAGTCGTGTCATTAGGCCTGCGGCTGAATGTCATGGACGCTCGGGTGAAGAGAGAGGTGGAGCTGTCAACTGATCACATTATGAGTTGGCTCCAGTGGTAGGAAAAGATGCCAGTCTGGAAAATCTGAATGTTTTGTGAGGCAGGGCTCCACACGTTTTGCATTGCTTGCATTGGTGTGCCTAACTTTTTTTTTGGATGCACCAGCACAAAATCTAGGACCCATATTTTTCATTGCATCGCATTTGATGCCATACTTTGTAGAAATTGCTTGTCGTAATGAAGTGCTTCAGTGAGTTTAGATTGAACATTTTAATTTAAGACATTGAAAAACAACAAAATCCAAATAAGTGCTTCTGCTTAAAGTCCGTCACTGAACAGAATTTGAGAATTTCAAACTTCCTAAAACTTCTAAAATCCTAGATGGTTAGCAAATTTAGGATAAAGGAAACATCGTTTTTCCGATTGTTTACGCTTTCAGTTTCCAAAAAGGATCAGTTTTCATTCAGAATTAAAGGTAAACTCCAAACATGGTAAAACTGACTAGTTATTTGAATAAACGTTGAGATGTGCATGAAACATTTTCGAGATATCATCTCGTGTATTCATAAGCATAAAATGGTAATGAACCACCTACACCTTTCACCCATGGCTTGAAAAATTGGATCATTTTACGCTTTCATCTGTTGGGAAAGATCCGCAAAAGTTTGTTAAAAAACGCGAAGGTGTCTTGTGAATGAATGTATAAGTTTTAATACACATAATTTATATAACTCAAAGTGTTGTATATATTAAAGCTTTTACCTGAGAGGGATTTTTGTATTATTGTAGTTGCGCAATGTGTCCCCACAACAGATCAAAAACTGGGTGATCTGTGTGTGCCCACAATGACATAAAAACAAGACAAGTTTGTTCTGTGTATGTCCACACAATGGCATAAAAACAAGACAAGTGTGTGAAAGTGTGCGTAACTGTGTGTAGATGCAGTACCATGTTCTGTCTACAGGGGCAGCACTGAGCACACACACTTCACACAAAAAAGTTGGTTTTCGTGTATTGTGGGTAAAGCGCTGAAATTTTGACAGAACGTCTATCTAGTCATTTTATCACTATATCAATGATAAAAATTGTGGGGTCCAGGGTTTTGGTCCCCACAAGTTTTTTGGTCCCCACACTATGACTGGGCTGTCAGGTGTTGGTCCCCACAATGTAGCAAAGACAAACACACACACACACACACACATACACACACACACACACACACAAAAAGAGTTTTCAAAGGCTCCTTCTGCTGATTTAAGTATTTTAACACAATTGCTTCACACTGAGTACAATAGGGTTTGGCTCCCTATGTAAAGCTCAAACTCAAAGGCTCTTGCGCATGACTAAAAACCCTGATCACTTAGTGAATAACCAAAAAGAGAAGTTGTATTCGGTTCCGTAATATGCACAACATACACTGTTAGCACAGTGAATTCTCTAAAAACTCATTAATATTATAATCAAGCTCTTATGGTTTCAAAGATAGGCATGATTTCACCATGCAGGTTATTTTTTTGTGTAGAGAATGTGGCATTGACTGATGTACATTGCTTTCACATTTTACATTATTCATTTTTAAACACGTTGACATAAAGTCAAGTTTGGCTGTCAGCAGCTGTTCCTAACATGCAATGGTTTCAGTTAGCCACCCCCTCATGAGACCTTTGTCACAATCCAACATATTGTACTGATACATTGTTTAGCACCTCGAGCGTTTCTTTTTGACTCCACCAAGAAAAAGGTTACAAAAAAGAAATCTTTCTGAAATGTATAAAAGTGTAATTGCTTGGAGTCACATTACAAAATATTCTCTAGAGCGAGTCAGAATAGGAAGGAAAGATCCTTACTCGATTGGATGCCCCTAAACAAATGAGGTCTTATAGCGAGGTTAGCTTGTCTGTGGCAGCTGCCCCATTCCATACAAATCAATCCTTTGTTTACTTTGAACTGTACACTACAATGAGCACCTTTAGAAGAAGAGCTTTCACCTGATGGGAGCACAAATGGAGGATCAGGCTATATAATGTGACATTTATCTTCCTTTATAAAATACCACCGTGGCAATTTCGGGTGAGGACCACAATTCAGCAGCTTAATCCCCTCCTATTGTAACATAGCATTTATTCAGCCAAAGATAATTGTATTTTCACTTAATTGATTAAGTATCCCATAGGGTAAAATGACCTGAGCCATTCCAATTGGTTTTAGAAGACCTAGTAGTCAGTAGTTAAGCCAACTGCTGCCGCAAAAAGTGCTTTGTAAACACAAGCAAGTGCACATATGGATTTGTCTCATTTGTACAGGTGCCAATGAAATACAGCAAAACAAGTGCATGTAACCAAGCCATGAAGACCTCATTAGAGACCCTGTAGCTCTGGAATACAGCTAGCGCACTGGCATTTAAAGGACAAAAAAGGCAACAGATGCTCAAAAAATGGGATATTATGATTCAGTGCAGCTTGTGGTTTAGAACAGAGGAGCAGCTGGCAATTTGGTTAAGCTTTATATCGCTGTGCTGTAATACTTGATGATATGGTAAAGCACAAGTTCCCAAAAATGTTCTGTATCTGGGACTGTTTCCTTCATTATATACAATGTAAACTGGTCTTTTATGACTTCATCTTGATTTGGATTTTTTGCAAAGTCTCTGCCTATACACCATTTCATACACCTACTATTTGTGCTATTTTTAATAGTCTTTTAAGCAAATTGAATTAAATTGCATTCAGACACACAGTTGATTTCATTTTTATTTATTTATTCATGACCAGACAACAAATAAAATAAATAAATAAAAATCATCAACTTTGCTTTTTCTTCAGTTGACATTTTAACCTGCAATTGAAATGACAATTATGTTTTTGTTTCAGGCTTTATATAATCAGAACAATATACAAAAACTGATTGGTGACAGTTGTCATATTGGCTGTCATTACATTGTGATAGTGTACCTCATTTTGTCACTGCTTAATGCAAAAATGTATTGCATTATAGCAGAATACACACAAATAGTATAAAGATGTTGCTTATGTTCACTTCCATCTCTTACATTCAATATGGTGCTTCTCTGTGTCAGGCAGCTCACATTGATTCCCACTGATAAAGCTCTCCTTCTACTCCCTCAGGATTCAGTCGGGCTGCCCTGCCATTTGGCTTAGTACGAAGAGAGCTGTCTTGTGAGGGTTACCCCATCGATCTGCGCTGTCCAGGAAGTGATGTCATAACGATCGAAAGCGCCAACTATGGGCGAACAGATGATAAGATCTGCGATGCTGACCCTTTCCAGATGGAGAATATCAACTGCTATCTTCCAGAAGCATACAAGATCATGTCACAGAGGTAAACTTCACCATAGAGTCTATATTAGATGTTTTAGTGTACAGTACGTGGGTTGCCCAGAGCAATACGCTCTGGATTGCTGTCAAGTGTTTCTTTTTTGTGAGTTTGCCCCTTTTGGATTCCCTTTTTCCTCTCTTTCTCTCACCTTTGGAAAAAAAAAAAATCTTTAACATGGCTGCTGTCTGATTGATCGACTCCATCAAAAATAGACAAACTCAATGGAACTGTGGAGCGGGGAAAAAACAGGCAGATGTATCCTGGTAGCATAAAAAAATAAAACAAACAAAAAAAATGCTCAGGGAATTTTACAATACTCAGACAAGTACTGATTGTTATAAATATGCATCATCGCTTACAGTTGATGAAGCATGTAGTACCATTCTTAACTGTTCAATGCCTTTTTAGTCAGGCTGTTTATTTATTTATTTATTTTTTAAAAATCATAGATCAATTATATTTTCACACACACCTGTATGAAATGAAAATTGTGACTTGCTTAATAATGTCTTCCAGCCTCCTGAAGTAATTTACCGTTAATTAGCTCATCTGGGAAACTATTTGTCAAACCTGGTTGATTGATTGATATCGGTAATCTAATCCAGTGTTCCCTAACCTTTATTGAGGTCTCATGTGACACCACACAAAAAGTGGATGTCTGGAAAATTTAGGAGTTTCTTTCAACTAGCAGGAGAGCATTTAATTGTTTGGTCTGTCACTATTTTTCCACTTGGATGAACAAATATTTTATTGTAGTAAATACCGTAATTTTCCGAATGTAACGCACACTTTTTTTCCCCAAAATCAACTTGTAAAATCATGGTGCGCATTATAAACAGGTACATGGATGTATATATATATATATATATATATATATATATATATATATATATATATATATATATATATATTAGGGCTGTCAAAATTATCGCGTTAACGGGCGTTAATTAATATTTTAAATTAATTACGTTAAAATATTTGACGCAATTAACACATGCACTGAATGACCCGCTCGCACATTGCCTCAAACAGATTACAATGAGGCCTTTTATGGACATTAAGAGTGAAGAGAATGCCACCGGCCGCTTGGGGGCACCGCCGTTCCATACTCATGTTATTTCTTCTAAACGTGGGAGAATTACTAGTTGTGAGACGTTTATGCTGTATTCACAATGCAATGCAAATTGCTATTTGTGCTCCACACATATTTCGGTAAGTTTTCTTTCTTTTAGTGGCAATTATGTGTCTCTTGTGGTATTTTGGGTAAGATATGTACAGATATATGTTATACAGTAAAGGCGAGTGGACACAGGCGTTCTTTGGACCGCGCCGTTTATTGGCATAAGCTTCGGCAACTCCTTCACAACAAACATAAGTATTGTTTAGTGAAAGCACAACAAAAATAATGTTCCTATCGCTCCAAAAAAAATATAATGTTCACAAAAAGAAAAGCACTTCAGTCTATAGTAATGAGGCCCTTTTCTCACACAGTTAAACAACAATGCAAAATGAACTGGCATTACATATCAAAATAGCTATGCAAAATACACGTAAAACTTAGTCAGACTTTGGTCACTCTATTTTTATTATTGTTATTTTTATTCTTCTTATTATTATTATATTAACTCTACTTTTGATTGAAAATTTTACAAATGTTATTAAAACGAAAACATGAAGAGGGGTTTTAATATAAAATTACGGTAACTTGTAACTATAACATTTATCTTTTAAGAACTACAGGTCTTTGTATCTGTGGATCACTTTAACAGAAATAATGTTAATAATACCATTTGTGGATTTATTGTTACAATAAACAAATACAGTACTTATGTACAGTATGTTGTATGTATATATACATACAACATATATATAACTCAAACCCAAATAACACAAGTTCCTTTTGTTACTGTCGTGTTGACAGCGATGAGTTCTCACGGATTTCCGACTTACGTTCTCACTTTAATTTTACCGTATCAATCCATGGAAGAAACATTTATTCATCATGATGAAACGAGCAAGTTATACAGCAGCCTTTAAAAGAAAAGTCACATCTGTTTTGTTTTCTCCTAGATTCCGGTAAGTTGGAGAAGTTGTCAAATCATATTATTACCGTAAATATTGTCAGTTTACGGTAATGTTTTGAACTACCAATGTGCTATGGTTGTGCTGTGTTTCACCAGTCAGTAAAATGACATTTCTGTATCTGTACACGAGCTCTGTTTTGTTGCATTCTTCTATTTATTGGTGCTAAAATTAGGGTGCGCGTTATAAACGGGTACCATAATTTTCCCTAGATTTTACAAGTAAATTTGGGGTGCACATTATACACGGGTGCGCCTTATATTCGGGAAATTACGGTAAATAGTTTTTCCTCTAAATTAGTGACATTGATACTTTTTCGCATTACACATCCTTGATGATGTTTGGGAATCACTGATTTAAACAGACATGAGAAATAACATTGCCAGAAGTCTGGAATCTCGAAAAGCATCACTTTTCAGAAAATCTCTCCAAAATGTATGTATGTCAACATTATCTTCTTAAAGAAAGCAATACATTTTCAACAATGAGATGGATTATTCTTTTATCAAATTAACTGAATTGAGAAATAACCGGTATTATTTTTCTTGTGGGAGTAAAACTGTAGTAGCAGGTTTCTTAAGCGAACACTCAAACATTTATTTAAAATCATACATACTGGTGGTAATTATTAATAATACTAATTTGAATACATATACAGTGGTACCTCGACATACGATCGCTTAGACACACGATATTTTCGACATCCGACGTTAAATTTGACTCGCCATTTGTTTGTACATGTTCAAAATACATATATAGGTTTCAAAAAGGTTTAAAGTAAAAGGGTGACACTTACCATTGAAATGAACATGCACGTTATAGAAAAATATGAGTGTGGGGTGCACATCCGTGAACTGGCTTAACAATACATCTCCACGGTCCTCCTCCGACCACAGTTCGTCAGTCTTTATAAGTTAAGATGACAATTATTATTGTGGGAACATCGCCAAAGAAATCGCCAGCTTTGTCAGGTTTTTATCATATATTTCAGAACTTATCCAACACAAAACGCCTCCTGACCACCAAAGTAGATGGTGTTCTCAAGAAAACATTGAAAGCAAAAAGTAAACTCCGCTCCGCTCCCTCTGTGTCACGTCAGCCACGCAGTGCGTTGTAATAGTACCAGCAGTATTTATTAAGGCTTTAGTGTAGGTTTAGGGTTATGTGGAACGAATTAATGGGATTATAATGTATTCTTATGGGAAAATCCTGCTCAACCTACGACCATTTCGACTTCGTCCTGGAACGAATAACTTCGTATGTAGAGGTACCACTGTATCGTTATCGCATAGCGCAGCTTTTGTTGAGCCGACTTTGTGGAATAAGTAATGGCTTTTTTTTAAAGCATTTTTTTTCAAACCATGGTGCAGCAAGCATGGCTGGATGAGTTTTTAAAATAATTTGAGTCTCGGGCCCAAGTTGCCCAACCCAATCAACCATAGTTGCGATGCGCTGTAAGATATATTTTGCTCAAATATTGCCCTACTTCTCCATATTGAAAACGATTTAGTGTGGAATTGTGCATATGGTGTTGCATTTGCATGCAAGTCCTGTAGGAATGCAATGCCATTGTTGCAAATGTGAACCCTTGAAGATGAGCGTTGATGTCACATTGGAATGCCATCAATGGCAAAATGCAATGGATAGAATGACATATGAATGCCTCTGAGAAACCCGATGGTACCAGATTGTCAGCAACTTTGGTGAGCCGCCTTGGGAAATGAAGAGGACACAAAACAGAAAAATACACTGTCGAGCTCTTGTATGCAGCAGGGTTATTGTGAAGTCCTTTTTGATGAAGTCAGATAGCTGACTCACATTGTCTAATCTTGAAGGGGTGCCGCCTGTCTGCTCCCTGCTTTTGGCCCTGTGCATTACGCAAAGCTCAACCTCGCTTGGACAATAATATAGCACACACAAGCACAAATATTACCCAGCAGGACCTACCTGTGTACAAAAGAGGCACAGTGCTGCAGAAATATTTTCGGCAATCTTTGAAAGTTTAGGGATCGCGTTGTATGGAGTTCCTGAAAATGCCAGAGGCCTTAATGTTTTTTTTTTTTGTTTTTTTGTTTTTTTGTTTTTTTTATTAATTTTTAAGTCCCAATACAGAATTGTAAAGTTTTGTCTCTTTGGAAACAGCAGAAAGAACCTCAGCAGAGTTCTCATTGAATCCCACTGCATTGCCCAAACATGAATAACGCTAAATCATATCATTGTCACATTGCAGATATTACTGGAGTGTTTTCAATCTCTTGCAATATATTATGTCACTGAGTCAGAGTATATATTTACATACTGTTTCTACTGTAGATGTACATATTTCATCGAGAGTCAGAATTCATGTTATTATTCAAAATAACCCCCCACCCCCCGATTCTAACATATGAAAATTAGATGCAGTGTATTGTTGCTGCAGCAATACAAAAAAAAAATAAAAAATAAAATTGCTTGGAAAAAAAAAAAAAAAAAGAATCCCATCTGATCACTAGAAACCATATGACTTCATCAAGATTTGTTTAGTTGATAGTTGATATATAAGTTAAAATAGGCTAGGTGATAAATACATTTCATGAAATGTTTCAAGTTTTTATTGCGTATGATTCGACAAATAATTAATTGTTTTGTTGTTGTTGTTTTTTGTACAATGTTCTGTATATGTCTGATTTGTTCCTCTTATTGTGATTTCTATCACCATGTAGTCCATGAATCGGTAGGAAAACACATGTATCGTGATACGCATCGTGACATTGTTTGCAATACCCAGCCCTAAAGTGACGTGATATCGAAAACAAAGTGAATATTTATACCGGGTCACCAATTCACAGTCTAGAACAGGGTAGCTCAAGCCCAGCTCTCGAGGACTGGGCTTGGGTACCCCTGGTCTAGAATAGTTGCTACCATATTTTATGGAATATATTAATTTTACACTCTAATCTCAGTGTGTGACAGAATAATGATGCCCATCTGGATATACTTGCTGATTGTTTCCACATTCCAAACGGATGTGTTTGGGAAGTGAGGAGAATTGAAACGAGGTTTTGGTTGATGTTTGATGAATCCTGGCGGTGCTTATATCAGTTGGGCATATTACATTCATGAGCACAATGATTTAATGAAAATCGCCTTAGGACTGCTGTGGCTCAATTAGAAGATTCACCTGCAAGCAATTAGTGGACTCAAGTGTCTGATAATCTGGACATTTCCCTAGCAGAAATTGCATGAGGGTACCATTTGAAATAATTAATATGGTGATAGGTGTATATGCGAAGACAGGTCTTTCTTTGAATATCAATATATTATTCTTTTGAGTATCTACTCATGATGTTATTTTTATTATTATTGGTTGTGGTGGCAATAGTATTAAGACATTTGCTGACATGCATTATTTATTTAGTTGGTGTGAATACCAAAAAAATATTTGACAGTAGCAATTTGAAAATCATGGATTATGAAGATAATAATGATGATGATTATGATGTCTTTCTATTCATTATGACAAAGTTCAAATAAATATTTGTGTGAGCCATGGCCATCTCTCTGTCATGTACAAGCTTGGGGTCTGTACTTTTGTTCACATCTGAAGCCATACTCCTCATCTACCCAATTTAATGTAGATTGGATATTGTTTTAAAATGATGTGATTTTTACCAAGTTCATTTGTGGATGCGCTACCTCAGCTCTATTGATGATTCCACGGGAAAAAGCTAGGGATGTCCCAATCGCCTATTTTTGCGTCCGAGTCCGAGTCACCTGGTTTTGAGACTCTGCCGATACTGAGTCCCGATTCCAAACCGAAAAAAAGTTTCCTTTTCCTTTTTTCCCCTTAAATTATTGAATAATATTTCTCTGCAATGATTGCTAATCTTACCTATGTGAGTACCTTGAGCATAGGAGAATGCTACATGTATGAACTTCAATTGAAATTTAAATCAAAATACCTAGATTTTCAGAGAAAAAGCTGCTGCTTTTTTCCCTCCATTTGAATAATCCGGCTTAAATCATAACATAATATTATAACTTAATAACAATTACGAAGTGACTTATTTCTGGACAGTTTGGGGGACAAAAGAGCTTTATGTTTTCAGTTTGAGAAATAAAAAAGTTATAATTTCATGTTGCTTGTCATGATGACATTGTCACTTGGGGTACATTCATAGTCTCAACTGACTAGTGTGAGTGGCCCATGTTTATCTGTGTGCATTTGGTGAATATTCTTCAATGTACCCTTGGAGTAGATTCTCCAATGCAAACGCACCCTTCGCTAGTGGTAACGTTCCAAATACTTAGTCTGTGGGAAGGGCTAAGGAAGGCTACATGCCAACTTGTTTTCAAGAAAATCAGCTTGATGCCACTACAGAAGAACCATTTAAGGCTGAGATGTCCAAAGTCCAGCCTTTGGGCCATTTTCAGCCCGCAGTCAATATATTTGTGTTCTGAAGATGGCATTGAACACGGCCTGCAACTCTAACTTTGCCTGAGTCGATATATTGCTGTGTGCAGTGAGTAGTGCTTTACCTCTTTTCTTCACAGATAGGACAAAAGGGTTCATTGTGCTGCATGGCCCTATGCATATAGGTGCAATTGTTTCATGCTAAATGAAGGGAGGGATTTCTCTTGCTCATTTCTCGTCTTTGTGTGGGCAAAGGCTGGAAGCTAGCATACTCACCGCACACACAGAGCAAGTTTGTGACAAGCACTGTGCAGCAGCTCTCGTAGCAAAGTGAGTTTGCTAAATTTACGGAATTACTTTTCATCCTGATATGAAATACTCATGAAAAAAATACAAATGGAGAAATGCATTCAATTGAGAGAAAAAGAGAAAGAAGAGAAGAGAAAAAAGAAAAAAAAAAGTGCATTTGAATTGTCAGTGAAGAAATTTGGCAAAATGTGTGAAACGTGGTAACTGTACAACAGAGTGAAGACAAGATTAAAAGAAAGCAAAATTCGTACAGTACATGTTCAATTGATTACCATGAGGCCATCATTTTTAGAAATTGTGCTGTAAGTCTAAAAAAAAGTTATCTATACTGATATATAAATGGAACTTTGTGTGTGTGTTAGGGTGTTTGCTTGTGTGTTTGTTCTCTATGGATGGCGAAATTGCTTGCCAGATTTTGACCACATTTTACAAAGTTGTACTTTCTTTGTCTGGGAGTGTTCTTAGATGGGTTTGATTTCTGTAAATGTCCATTTGGTGCAGAAAATTAACTTGAAACTCCTAAAATTAGCATAGAAAATCCGTAATTGTGGAGGCGACAGCGCTATCATTTGGGCAAAAGACGCATTTCTTGTGATTGCAATGTCACATTTTGCTTCAATTTTTCACCCTAGCAACAATGAGCCATACTGCTAGTGAATCCATAAAACTGGTGAAGTTTAACGACGACCTCAACTCATTGTCCAATTTTTTGCATTTTTCATGCATAAGATGCAAAATGCGAGTGTAGCCTAATAGAAGTGTGTTTTCTGTGTAGTTTTTTATTGGATTGCAATCGCCTTTGGAAGTTAAATCGTTCTGCAGACTGTAGGTTTTGAAATTGGTCACAGTGTAATGTTACACTGTGCTTTATCATGCAAGTACCTGCCCTCTTCGTTTTTCCTTTACACCCACTTTATCCAGAGTACTGTTCATTGAGAAAAGCCATCTGGAGTTTGCCACTTTCTGGTTCCAAAATGGCTGCATTAAGTATACAGTATATAAATAAAGCATTATTTGAATATATACATGTGGCTTTGCCGTTGTTTATTACAATAGTTTCATATCACAACAAGTTCCTGTCTTTTTTTCCTTGTTAGCTCCACACCTCGTTTGCTGCTACTCGCCATTTTCCTGGCTAATAGGCACTTCCACTGGGTTGTTGAAAAGTCAGCCTCCTGGTCTGCTTCTCGCTCAACATTTTTTTCCCCCGCGACCTCCATCCCTCAAAGCTCTTCGCTGTCTAGCTGACCGAGAAGTACTTTTCTCTGCTTGCTCACCGGCAGGAGCCGAGTTCCTTTGAGCACTGAGGAAAGCAGTCTTGAGGTTGCCACTTTATGATTCTAAAATGTGCCACATAGGCTTTTATTCATTCATCTTCTGAGCCTCTTACTGTCACGACGGTTGTGAGGGTGCTGCATCCTATCCCATTTAACAATGAGCATCAGGCGGGGTACATCCTGAATTGGTTGCCAGGTTTATAATGAATATAAATAGGACATTATTTAAATCTATCAGTGCTGCAATGATTAATCAATTAACTCGAGTAATTTGATTAGAAAAAAGCTTCGAATCAAATTTTGCTGCTTCGGGTATTCATTTAATTAGAGTGGTGTTGTAATGGTTTGGTTCGAAAGTGTTTGCATTTAGTTTTATTGTTTTGGGTGGATACACTGCCCTTTAGTGGCAACGGTGAATATGACATAACACATTTAACATAGCTGAATCCAGCTGATTCCCGACAAACATAAGTTTTTTTTTTTTTTTTTTTTTTTTTTTTTTTTTTTTTTTTTTTTTTTTTTTTTTTTAAGCTAATATGTTTTTTTTTTTTTATACATTCATATTTTAGTTTATAGGTATATTTACAGTGGGGCAAATAAGTATTTAGTCAGCCACCAATTGTGCAAGTTCTCCTACTTGAAAAGATTAGAAAGGCCTGTAATTGTCAACATAGGTAAACCTCAACCATGACAGACAGAATGTGGGAAAAAAACAGAAAATCACATTGTTGGATTTTTTAAAAAATATTTCTAAATAACAGTGGAAAATAAGTATTTGGTCACCTACAAACAAGCAAGATTTCTGGCTGTCAAAGAGGTCTAACTTCTTCTAACGAGGTCTAATGAGGCTCCACTCGTTACCTGTATTAATGGCACCTGTTTTAACTCATTATCGGTATAAAAGACACCTGTCCACAGTCACACTCCAAACTCCACTATGGCCAAGACCAAAGAGCTGTCGAAGGACACCAGAGACAAAATTGTAGACCCGCACCAGGCTGGGAAGACTGAATCTGCGATAGGTAAATGCTTAGTGTAAAGAAATCAACTGTGGGAGCAATTATTAGAAAATGGAAGACATACAAGACCACTGATAATCTCCCTCGATCTGGGGCTCCATGCAAGATCTCACCCCGTGGCATCAAAATGATAACAAGAACGGTGAGCAAAAATCCCAGAACCACACATGGGGACCTAGTGAATGACCTACAGAGAGCTGGGACCACAGTAACAAAGGCTACTATCAGTAACACAATGCGCCACCAGGGCATCAAAACCTGCACTGCTAGACGTGTCCCCTGCTGAAGAAAGTACACGTCCAGCTAGAGACACAGTTCGCTAGAGAGCATTTGGATGATCCAGAAGAGGACTGGGAGAATGTGTTATGGTCAGATAAAGCCAAAATAGAACTTTTTGGTAGAAACACAGTTTCTCGTGTTTGGAGGAGAAAGAATAATGAATTGCATCCAAAGAACACCATACCCACTGTGAAGCATGGGGGTGGAAACATCATGCTTTGGGGCTGTTTTTCTGCAAAGGGACCGAGACGACTGATCTGTGTGAGGGAAAGAATGAATGGGACCATGTATCGAGAGATTTTGATTAAAAATCTCCTTCCAGCAAGGGCATTGAAGATGAGACGTGGCTGGGTCTTTCAGCATGACAGTGATCCCAAACACACAGCCAGGGCAACAAAGGAGTGACTTCATAAGAAGCATTTCAAGGTCCTGGAGTGGCCTAGCCAGTCTCCAGATCTCAACCCCATAGAAAATCTGTGGAGGGAGTTGAAAGTCCGTGTTGCCCAACGACAGCCCCAAAACATAACACCTCTAGAGGAGATCTGCGTGGAGGAATGGGCCAAAATACCAGCAACAATGTGCGAAAAGCTTGTGAAGAGTTACAGAAAACGTTTGGCCTCCGTTATTGCCAACAGAGGGTACATAACAAAGTATTGAGATGAACTTTTGGTATTGATCAAATACTTATTTTCCACCATGATTTGCAAATAAATTATTTAAAAATCAAACAATGTGATTTTCTGTTTTTTTCTACATTCTGTCTCTCATGGTTGAGGTGTACCTATGTTGACAATTACAGGCCTCTCCAAGATTTTCAAGTGGGAGAACTTGCACAATTATTGGTTGACTAAATACTTATTTGCCCCACTGTAGCTGTTTTTTGTGGGAATATGTGTTTGAACAATTTGTTAAGAGCATTTAAAAAAAAAAAAAGTAGCATTTTATAGCATTTAGGCCAGCTGACTTTTGCTATGCAAGTTAGCCAGTTGTTCTTCTGTTGTACTCTGCTGTCCGCCCCAACCCTCCCATCTTGTCTCCAGCCTGCAATCAAAGAGCCCTAACAAAGCTCAGGTATTTTAATTTATTTTTAAACAAAAGTGCAATTCTGCATAGTTTGATGAAACACTCAGGAATTTTGTTTTGTATTCTCTTTTATTGTTCTTTTTAAAGTGCAATCTTAGCAAGCCTTTGTTTTACATCTCCTAAAATTTATTTTGCAACATATTTCACCATGTAGTAGTGAACTCAACCATACAGGAGTTCACTTGCATGCAACCCACCTGAGTTCACATGATAGCATTCACAAACTTGATAAGTTTGAATCATCCTAACATCCTAAAAGCAACTCTTTATAGAGTTCTGGTTCCTTTGAAATCTACTATCGAACTCTTACAACAGTCACTGTCAAAAGATGGGGAAATCTAATCACTTCTAATAAGGTGATAATGAACACAATTAGTTCAGGAAAAGTTCACCACATCGCTAAATGGCTTTGCAGATTTTGTAATTTAGTAAGGGTGTAAGGGTACATGTATTTGTATTGAACCATTTCGGTACGTGGTGCTCGGTTCGGAATGGAGGCGTACCGAACGAGTTTCTGACGTAATGTAACCCTTACTTTTCGAGGCTATGAGTCGAGCGGGTTACATTTTCTTTGTATAGATTATATATACTCCGTCTTCTCTACTATAATGAGGATCAACACGGTAGGACAGTATAACCCAGAAACGTCAACGGGGCGACAACGTGGCCACCGCGAGAACGCAGCGAAATGCGGACGTTAAAGTCAATCAGCCAATGCACACCAGTCGCCGTGCGGCCGCGTGTTCCAGAAGCAGCTCAACCCGACGCACGTGAAAAGAACGGGAGAGTTTATTATTTGATGCGAGACGCGACCCTCCTGCGCCAATACTACTACTGGTAGCAAGGATCGGGCAGACCGGAAGTCACTCGTGTAAAAATACGGTGGATCTGGTCGATTTTCAAACTAATCTGCAATCGTAACCCACTTTTTGAGTCCATCAGATCTCTTGACTGGTAGATCGAGGCACAGTTGACTCTTTGTTGATTTACTGCTGTCTTCTCTGCTATAATAATAACCAACACGGCCCGTGTTCAATACAAAACCCTCCTACCACAAAAAAACAAGTAGGAACTAATATTCACATAGGAACTAAAGTTATACAACATAAAATATACAATATAAATGAATACTACATAACATTTGTAGAATATAAACACATAATAAAATAAATAATAGCCCATTTAAATAAAATACATTAAAATGAGCTAAAACACCCTTAATTAAATAATAAGAATAATACACCGATCCTGCCTACACAATTAAATTTATTAATTTCTGTGTGGCGCTTTAACTTGATAAAATCCACCAATAATGCTTTTGAAAACCGTTCATAAGAAAAAAAAATGATTCATTGAGGCATTTGTAAAATACATGTTAAAATCTTTTTCATTGGGATTGCTTTTCTCTTTAGCACAAGACTTCTTTTTTCTTCTTTCTTTCAGAAAGAAAGCTGACCAATACGCAGGGTCTGAAAGGCAAATTGTTGTTGGATTATCTTTAAATACCTGCTACTTTTTGAGCAGAATTCTAGCTTTCTATAGGCTGATGTTCCTATTGTTGAAAGCACAAAGGTGTGTAATAAACAACTAGCACGTTTATATTTTGCATTTTGTTTTCTTACTGTACCGAAAATGAACCGAACCGTGACTTCAAAACCTAGGTACGTACTGAACCGAGATTATTGTGTACCGTTACACCCCTATAATTTAGGGATGCAAATATAAAAATACTACATCACACTAATACTCATAACTCTTCCAGTAATTTCTCAGAACCCCCGTCACTTCGAGAGCACACTAGGAAGAACTGATCTCTTAATATTTCTCCATCTATTTTTAGGAAAACTTTCTGTTGTTTTGTGAGTAACACCCTTGGTAGCCTGACACTAAATCATATGACAATACACAATATCAAGTGGCTTACATTGATGAATTTCTTTCTGATTAATGAGCATCATCACATGTATTCAATAGAAAGGGTGTTGGTCACTGTACTGTAACAAGGCCCAGTTGTGCCATGCCACTAGCTTCGCAAGGAGTGAATCATTTACATAAATGATCAATGCTGATAGCTCTCTAATGGATGAGGTGAAACTCATCAAGGCAAAATGCCACCACATGCGGAAGAGCTGTGCTCCGCTTCGCCACATCAGCTGGATCAAATACGCAAGCGCTATAATCAATGTGCATGATTTCATTCAATGCTTTCGCTGTGTGACTCCACTACGGCACTGCTCTGGCGCTCGAATCAGATGTGCAAGGCCTCTCTTTTTGACGGTCACTGCAACAAGAATGCATTAATTCAGCACAGCACGAGCGGCAGCGGAAGTTCCACTGCCGAGTAGAGTACCCGGTTGGTTTTCAAATTATTACGAAGTCCATACGTTAAACTGTTCTTCACATGATAATGGGAGTTCCCAGTGCTCAACTCAAGAGTCAAGGGTCTTTTAGTGTTCATTTCACACCCCTGTAAACAGATGATGAAAGACTGATTTTTCAAGACCAAATGATTATTTATTACAACACACATGATTTTTATGAGTATAATACAAGAAAGTCTAGAGCACGGGCTACATTACCTTAAGCACTCGATGGTACATTGATTAATTTGTTCATAAATAAATTATATGAACCCAAATGATGCTGCCACTTGACAGTATTCATAGACTGTAAGTACTATAATATCCGTAAATATGGGTTTACCACTCCAAAAGAGGATAGGCCTGATGAGAGTGATGAAAGCGGAACAGAGACAGTAAGGATAGTCAAGCTGTGAGTTGTGGCCGCAATTTCAACAAAGCGATTGAAAGAGGATTGCCAACTCTTTTCCTTTTTTTTCTCTGGCAAGGGCATTAATAGTATCAAGTGTAGGTTAAACAATGCATGTCCTGTAACTTTATTCATCAATTGAGAAATATCAGTAACATTGCGTTTGTGATGTGCATGTCTTGCTACCGTGTAGTGCAGCAGTTCCGCATGCAGTGGAATCCCAGGGTCAGTGTGTGCAAAACCAAGAGGGCCTGGAGTGACAGAAAAAAAACATTATTTTCCTAAAAAGAAACATTCAAAATTGAAACATTTAGTTATGGCATGCTGTTATGTACAGATGTTAACACGGGAGGCGAAAATGTCTTGAATAAAACAAAAACAAATCCAAGGCGCAATCAACAGTGTTTTCTTTCTTACTCTTGTCAATCATTGTAAGGCAGTTGTGGAGCCGAGATGATAGTGCTCACAGTATTTACATCAGTGACACTGGTGCTTGCACGGCTCTCCAAGGAACTACATTGTTGCCGCCTGACAGCACAGTGCCTTGTTCGTCTCCTGCGTATGCGGGGTGAGGTGAGAGTTTTATTTAAAGCACAGCAGATAAACATTTCATAAAGATCCACATGAAGCTGGGCTGTTACATTGGGGCGTGCACGAGTCCTTGGGCCATGAAATAGCTCCTCGTGCAATACTTTATTGATGATTATAATGGCCTGAAAGCAAAATAATTCTAGTGTTTGTCTGTGATCTTGAGTGGGTAAACATACTTATATAAATTAAAACAAATCTTATCTGTCTTAATATCAATTGCTAACGGTAGCATCTTGCAAGACTGATGATGGAAGGTCATTATTTACTTTTTATGCTTTATTTTTCACTAAAAAACAGGAAACGTATGTGCAATAATCACGAGTCGAGTTTGCCAGGTAACAGCTAAGCTAAATACTATCCGAGGACACTCACTCTATTCAATTTAACTTGGGCTTGCCTGGATCGTTTGGCGGAGTGCCACTGCCACTGCCACAAGCAGATGCTCCCGATAATAATATTTCATTTGGTAATGCATTGATAGCATTGACAAAGACGATTGTATTCCTCCATCCATTTTACCGGCCAACGTAATCTGTACACGTGTAAATAAGCTATCTGGTCAACGGGGCCAGATGGAACATGCCCAACTTTGTTCATATTTTTTTGTCAATTTACCATACAGGAAAATAATACAGTATAGGAAATCTTAAAAGCACATAACCCTTTGAGAAGTCGTGCAGCTTTGGTGTCTGTCGTCAATTTTTTCCACATCAGTTGTCTCGATTGTTTGAAGACATATCAATGCATATCCTTGTTTTATTTCTGAATTGTCATATATCATAAATCATTTGACATTCGGAATGAGATTTTTTGCTCTATTGGTACACGGCATCTGTAATTCTGATTGTGAATGTGGTAGCGACCTTAAATCACGTAGCTGTGGCATCATGGGTAAAGACAAAGAACTGATCTCGTAATTGGCTGATATGGAGGGCGGGACACCCATTGTGAACAATGAATCAAAACAACAACTAAAATGGACTGACTACCAACTTTTAAAATGGGAAGATCTTGCCTAACCGTTGAACTGTGTTAAAACTTTCTAAAAAGCATATTTCTTCTATTATTGTTATTATTACGTCTATTGAAATATTAGAATCATTTCATTAAAAAAAATTGAAGTGCAACTCTTACATAATGCTCTTTTAAAATCAGGTGCCTCACACTCAGGTTCAAAAATATGTGATTACGACAGCCTTAATCATAATAATAATAATAATAATATTAATATTAATAATAAAGATGCACCGATACCGATACTAGTATCGGCAGGGGGCGCCGATCCGGCCCGAAATGGTGGTATAAGTATCGGTGAGTACCAACAAAGACGGCGCCGATACCATTTACCGGTCCATTATTATAACGTTTGACCGCAGCCTTTTTTTTTTCTCCTGGTGCTCACTACACTCTGTCTCTGTGTTGTGTAATGACACGTGAACACCAAGCAGCTATCACTATTGGCCTGCTCCAGAACGGACCAATAGCCACTCCCGACCAATGGCAAGGGCGCTTTTTCATATGAAGGAAAAATAAACCAGAATAAATGGCGGCGGTCGGGAAATATTTCAAAATACAAATCCCGTCGACTAAAATCAATGTGTAACCCACGTTACTATGATAGAGAACACTGAACATGATTCACACGGAAATTTACTGAGCCAGGAATTATAATAAGAAAAATATCAACTCAAACGAAAGTTGATATAAAATTAGTGAGGAAAAAATAGGTTATTTAAAAAAAAAATAATCGTTTGATTTCATTACTTTTTAAAAGGCAACGACCTAGAAGCCAATGGAAAGTTGCGATATTTCTCTCCCTTAACCAATGAGCGAGCAGGTTCTAGGCCATTGGTAGGATGACAGGAGCGAACCGGTCTTCTCTCTCTCTTTTACTTCCTCATCGCGAGCTAGTGAAGACGCAGCTTCTTTGGTCTGTCTGACAGTTACAAACATACTGCGGGAAAAAAAAAAAAAACGGATTCAACTACAGTCTTTGTGCGTCATTGGAATTGTAAGTAAAATCGATTGAATCGCCACTAATTTAGTGGGGTCATATTACTGTTAATTTAATTTTTGCTGCGTCATCGCCACAATCGGCCGTTAGGAGGGCAGCTCGTGACAGCGCGGTTTGGCCAACCGTTAACTGCGTGCCGCCATCACCTTGTTCTGGTGAGTGTTTTATATGACATGTTATGAAACAAATGTATGAATATTAATGTTAATTTAATGTTTGCTACGTCGTCATCGCAAACTGGCTGTTAGGAAGGCAGTTTGTGACAGCGCGGGTTGGCTAACAACCGTTAGCTACGTGCCCTCATCACCTTGTTCTGGTGAGTGTTTTATATGACATGTTAAGAAGCAAAAAGATGAATTTGAAGCATGATGTTAATACTAGCTTGGCCTGTTTAGGCCGGGTCTTTTATGCGGGAGTCGCCTTTCATTGAGGACATCGTGGGAGATCGCTTGTGAAGCTTTTTTTTTTTTTTTTTTTTTTCCTTTTATTTTTCCGCTCTCGACCTGTCGAGCCACAGGAGTGGTTGTCGAAGGAGGGACCGGTGGCGAGCTAACCCAATTTTCGAACCTGAACTGGACACTTTTTTTTGTTTGAGCTGGGAATCTGGTAGGAACTTTACATAATACTCAACAGTGATTTACATGTGAGCTCACATAGCGTTTTGGGACTGGAATAAGACGTTGAAGGGAAAACACTAAATGCACTTAGTAAAGTTAGGGGGTGTAAAGTAACAGTTTTTTGGATAAATTGAGCATTTGTTTCATGCATTTAACTTTTCTTTTCAATGTACATATTGTAAATAGTTTAATATTTTTGTTTTTTTATTACACACAAAAACCCCACAATTATCTGTGTCTTGAGTTTTATTTGCTTCTGCCGGGTGCACGCTGTCTCCTGTGAGTCGAGTCTAGCTTCTGATGCACTGGTCCAATAAATAAACACGTTATAATCAGACAACGTAAAGTGATACAAGGTAAACTTTGTCACTTGTTAACCACCGGGTTACAAATGGCTGCATGCAAGATTTGCGGCCTGAAAGTTTCGAGATGTGGAGTTAAATTGGCCAGTTTCAATACCTCGAACCTAATAAAACATTTGAAGACGAAACGTGAACGAACACAACGAGTTTGAGCCTGCAAGAGCAGGACTGCTATCCAAAGGAAGGGCGCTGGACCGTTGCAACAATCTCTGGTAAGTTCACTACGTCAACTTTACTTGTCTTTTACTTAAAGAAATGCTGCAGTAATTTGGGAACTGTTTCCAAAGTAGGGTTGCCACCTTTCAGAAATAGAAATAAGGGACTCCCCCCCATCCCGAAAAAAGGAGGCTAATAGAGAGACGGGATGCTGTGGTCAATTATTATTACTTATAATTGTTAGCGTCCGCAAATGCGGAAACCAAGTTGGACCTCGAAGCGGACAACAAGCGGGGGATACATACAAGGGTTTAATGATTGCAAACAAAAAATAACACGCGATCGCGGGATAGTAGAAATAACAAAAGGAGTCTGTGACAGCAGGTCGACGGAGCTCAGTACTACAAACGCGAAGGTTAACTAAGACGATAGGCAGCCAAAAAGCCAAAATAAAAACACTCAAATACCTGCATAGGGTAGCGGTTACAAACAAGTGCAGCACACTAACAGAAAAAAACCCAATGCAGGGGCGTAACAAGCAAATGTAGTGAGACTATAGTGCGAGATGTCAAATGGCGATCAGCAAGGCAAATATCTCGGCAGCCTTCTCTGAGATCACCCGTGCTTAAATGCTGCGTTGATGAGCCTGCATTGGATTCAGGTGCGACATCAGGAACGCCCCCACTAACAGCCCAGCAACAAAACACAATCTAACCAGCAGCAGAATGTGACAATAACTTCATGAAAGTTGCACTGTTTGGCCTTTGAGAGGTTTAAAAAAGTTTACTCAGTTCATTCAGAGTTTATTATTATGAATTTATTTTTACTTTATTACTGTTGGGCTAGTATTATACTTTGTACTAATCTTTTTCCTATTTTGCAAAGGTAAGCAACAGCCTGACAAAGCTTTGATAGCAATGATTTAACATCCAATTATGTAGCTTTTTTTTTTTTTTTTTTTTTTTTTGGGGGGGGATTAAAAAAAAACAACAACAACAAAAAATTATATATATAAACGGGGTGGTATCGGTATGGTATAGGTATCGACCGATACTGCACAGCCAGGTATCGGTATCGGGGCCAAAAAATGGTATCGGTGCAACACTAATTAATAATAATATACAGTGATCCCTCGCTACTTCATGCTTCAAACTTCATACCCTCAGTCCATCGCGTTTTTTTTTTTTTTTTTTTTTTTTTTTTTTTTTTTTTTTTAATTAAAAAAAAAAAAAAAATACATAAGAGCTGTCCCAAGCCGATCGTGCAGTCTTCCTCTGGCTCCCTCCCCCTCCCTGCTCTTTGTTCATCAGGCAGGCAGTGCACATGCACTGGAGTTGGTTATTAAAGTTAACGATGAATGACAGATGAATGTGTGTGATCTTGCCAGAGCCACGAACTTCTGAAGCACCGCATGTGTCAATCATCGTTTAACTTGTTGAACAGTTTCTGTGAAAACTTATTGTGTGTAAGTGAGCAGCTCCTAGCAGATTTGAGTAGTAGACTCACTCAGTGAAGCATTTAATAAAGCCAAGCATTTTTCTACTACTACTACTGTATTCTTGTTTAAAAATAATTCGTTGGGACAGTAACATGATTAAAACTTATCATAATTATTACATTTGAAGTGCTTAAAAAACATTTATTATATATATATATATATATATATATATATATATATATAATCTGAATAAATACATTGAACACACCAAAAAACACAGTGCACTACTTCACGGTTTTTCACTTATCGCAGCGGGTTCGGGTTCTTAGCTGCGAAAAACGAGGGATCACTGCATTGCATATCCTGTAACATTTTTCGACCAACGTTTTCAAAAGCAGACTGAACATAGGCAAGATAGGCAAGTGTGTGTCTTGCACTCTGGGAACAATTGTATGTTTATTGCTATTCTGTGATCCTAGAAGTTATTTTATTTTAAATGGCCTAACTATGATCAACAGCTTCATGAGATGGATCTCTGTTTTGATAGTTATGCCTTGAACCTCATAACCATTTCAAATGAAATGGAGCAAGACAGGTCACTTTGAGTTGAAAACACACTAATTTGATTGAAATTCAAACTGGGAGCAAAGAAAGATGACGATGCCATTAACTGTGTTACAATAGCCTATTTAAGACCCTCTCTCATATTGCTGTGCTGCAATATTTTATTTATTTATTTACTATTATTATTTATCATTGTTTATTTCATGACTTCCAAATGGCCTCTTAGGATATTATAGACTTTGGAGGGATGGAAAATTGTGCAGTTTGAAAGAAACTCATCTGAGATTCACCGATTAAGGTGCATCTCATCCGTATCCAAAACTGCTTCCTCACATGAGAACGAGTAAATGAATCACATGAACTTTATTGAATTGTTCCACGAGGATCCTTTTGTATTGCTTTTTAGAAGGAAATATTAAAGAATTGTGCATTTACAGTAATATTACATTTTTCCCACTACTTTATTTACAGGCATTCATATGAAAAAACAATCATGTTGATAGAAATTAGGGAAGCACCAAACACTCGGTGGCCCAAATTGTGTTTTCCATTTCATTCCAAAAAATACAAACACAAGCAATATCATTAACTGAATAATTAAATTCTTGTTTTCCCCATGTTTAACTGATTAGACATGGGGAAAAGATAAATCTGTCTTTAAAGGCTTTAATAGCTTTAATGTGACACATGGAAGTTTGGAGGACTGCTGTTGTAGTTGTTTATATTGTGTTGTTTATTCAAAAAGTGCAGCTGGACATAAAAGAGGTTGGAGTGAACAGAGAGTAAATAAATTGAACAATGATACAAATATCTGGTTGAATATAAATGCTCCCTAATTTAGGTAGAATTGCCATTTTGATATGACTGCTCTTTCGAAGGGGACACCATGTGAGGAGGGGATGTTGTCATACTGTCATAGGGTAAGGCGAGTGAGGAAGCAATGTTATTAATGTTAGGGAATGTAATGTAATGTGGGGAATAAGTCATCTGTGAATATTAATGAGTCGACATCAATCAATTTTTTTGGCACACACTTTCTATCTACCCATCCATCCATCCATCCATTTTGATTTTGATTTATTCTTGTCAAGGTTGCAGGGTACTTCAGCCTATCCCAGCTGACTTCGGGCGAAAGGCAGACTACACCCTAATCTGGTTGCCAGTCAGTTGTAGGGCACACACAGAGACAGACAACCATTCGCACTCACAATTACGCCACCACTGAGTAGGAATTGATCTCCATCCAATAGGGCTTTCAATTTTGTTTAGATATGCTAATATCAAGTACAAATATATGAACTCGGCTATATTTTCATCACTTCTTTCAGTTTACCATTGCAGCATTTCAAAGGTCACACAAGCTGGACAATAAGGAAACTGAAGTAAGCAAACTTTCTTTGTGAATAGGATTGTCAGAAGTGACACATTTTTATCAACCGATTGGCAGATAGGAGTCTGTCTAGCTCTACACTTTGGGAGCTAGAGTGTGCTAATGGACTAAGCATCCCATTTAGAGGGCGCCATGTTACAGTATTGCACTGATCAGTTATTTTGGTGCTGTCATAACTTTTGTCAATAGAAGTGAGATAAATGTAAAGCTACCATACTGAAGCAGAACCAACTGTACCGGGATTAATATATCATTTCACTATATTTTAAAAATTAATTGTGTGTCAAAACCCAGATTGGACAATCACTAAGCTTTAAACATCACTAGATTGTTACCTTCACCATTAGACGAAACCTACGGAAGTCAGAGGTTATGTTTTCGGTGCCGTATGTCTGTCTTTTTGTCTGTCTGAATTGGTATGTTTATGGTCAAGATAACTGAAGAACGAATAAAGAAATTGTTATCAAACTTGAAGGATATGTTCATAATATGAAACGGAACACGTTATTCAATTGTTTGAGCTCATAGGTCACAGAGGTCAAAGAAAGGAATTTTGCGATGAAAACAGGTTAATTGTTATTTCCAGGGTTGGTGATACGATGAGAAGAGAACGAGTCAACGTTCACAGAGGCCAAAAATATGGCGATCCTTCAGCTTTGTTTGCTTGGGTAGGGGGCTGCTCTCTCAGGTTGTTCCTCTAGTTGTAATATTTTTTGGGATTTAAAATAATGTGGAGCAGGCCACAATAGCTGCCTGAGATACTGCTATCGTCAGTGCCAGTCAAACCACACATTGACACCCATGCCAAAGGACACTGTCGACTTGTGTAACAGATCTGTTCTTTGCCAAAATACTGTATAGCACTCCTCTACATACGCACACACACACACACACACATTTAATTACACTACAGTTAGATTCGTGCTATGACATCCCTTCAATTATTCCTCTTTCAGGATTTAAGATAAGAGCTGAGAAGGTTAAATTGCATGTAGATGTGCAGTACCAGGAGTATGCTCAGTTAAATCTTAATCAAACTCATGGTCAGCTGAGCTGTGCTCACAAAAAGAGAATTAATGATATACCAAATAAGGCAACATTTTCAATATGTTTCCAGTGACTGCAACTGCCTCTTTTTCCCACAAAAGTAGTACTGACTGTGGGATCATTTCCGTCCTAGAAGGTTCAATATGGTTCCGCGTGTGATCTACCACGTTCAGTCCGTTACTTCAAGGCTTGTCACATTCTGATGAGATTTTTCATTGTTAAGGTTTTTTTGGTCCGAAAGAAAATAGCAGGCAGCCTTGTGGCCAAAAAGATTCGGCGTCAAGTATCTCTTGGCACATACTACCTCTCAATAAATGATACAGAATATTGTTCAATTGTTTGCACCAAGCCTATCTTAAATAAACATTAAAATGAAAAAATAAACTACTTTTGTAAAAATGCATAGCACAGTTCACTTCCATTGCAAGGAAATCCTCAATTGAACTGTCAGTAAATAAATACGCTTCCCATCGAACTACACACCGCCTCAAAAGAAAAACTGAACTTATAATACACACCGCTTTTTTTTTGGAAGTTTTGATACGCTCTTTTACAGACTGTCAAGTTCAGTTGCATATAACCACCCGTTTCTATTTATTTATTTTATTTTATTTCTTAGCCCACTAGGTGTCCCCGCACTGTTCACTTCAATGGCAAATGTGTTGACACTCTAAACCAGGGGTTTTCAACCCAGTCCTCAAGGCACACTGTGGGTCCTGGTTTTTGTTCCAGCCGATCCAGCAGAGACAGTTGAACCAATGAGGCTTCTGCTAAAACAAGCCACACCTGACTGCAATCAACTGATTGCACTTGTAAAACACCAGATTGGGGAAAAAGTGTTGTCATCTTGTTTGGTAAGAATGAAATCCTGCACCCACAGTGTGCCTTAGTGGAATAGGTTGGGGACCCCTGCTCTAAACAACATCCTGCTGGGTGCCCACAGCAATCACGCCTGTTAGATACTCCTTTCCGTCCCTTGCATGTGTCCGTCCTGTTTTGTCCGTAATAACCTGAAACCAAATTTCCATTGCTGTTGGGAAAATTTTGTAAACAATACCTAAACATGAATATTCAACAAAAAATTAAAATCACTAGATGCTACATGCAAGCTGGCTATTTACACAGCAGAAAAAACAACTATCTTATATGTTTCTTTTATTGTTTAACTCTAATTTAACAATTTCATTCTTTTACTTAAAACAGGATTAATTAAAAATAAATAACTGCCTTTAATTTTCTTCATTATGCACATCATTAATTAGTTTATAGCCTGAAACGGTCAAACGAGTCACAGAAATCTTTAATGTACATGTATTTAATTAGAGTGCACTTTGAGACCTGTGCCCTGGCAGGCTAAATATTGAACTTTTTTTATGCAAGAAATTTCAATTACATCCGAGAAACGGAGGCCTAGTACTGTGCATAGAAGTCATTAAGCCTTATTCAATTGGTCTCGGGAGAACCCCGGGGTTTCACAGATGAGACAAGCACGGTCCTCACTCCCATAGATCAGGATGCCTGGCTCCATAGCTCCAAAATGAGGCCAATACATCAGAAAGCTATCAACACTTACGTCAACATTGTTTCATAAAGAATGGGAAGTTTTTTTTCATTTTTGAATGTTTTTTCCCTCTTCTCCTGCTGATGTCCTCTTGTTTAACACATCTGCCTCTGGAACAGTGGCAAGGGTCATTAGTATCACATTTTATATTTTTAGTATCATTCTGTTTCATAAACCTAATGTAAACTAGATATTGATTTTCCTTAGAATTTGTGCGGGTCATTAAAAAGTATTAAAAGTCATGATCATGAATGTCAAAAAGTGGGCCTTAAAAAGCATTGAAAAGCATTAAATTAAAATGTTGAGGCATTAAAAATATATAAACTTGATGGTTAATTTAAAAAAAAAAAAAAAAATGTTTTTTTTACATAATTCATTTATATCTAAATCTAATTTTGATTATCTTTCTAAGTTAGGGCGCAGACCGCTGAGGTGACATTAGAGAGTAGGGGTGTGACAAAATATCGAAATGGTGATATATCGTGATACTTTGTATCCCAAAAGGTTATCGATATGCTCCTGAAAAAAATGAGATATCATTTTAAAAAGGTGTCAATGTCTTAAGGAACCAACAAATTGCTACCAAAATCTTCCACCATAATAGTGTCTCAGTTAACTCTAAACAAACCTGGTCTTGCCTTGATGGTGCTCGACACCCAATCCATTTAGAAACCAGAGCATTCACAGTCATTCTGTCAGATTATCAGGGCATTTATAGGTCACTTGCTGTTCATTTTAGGGGATTTCCAGGTCATTTCCTGTTGAGTTTGAGTCACTGCCTATTCACTTGGGTGATTCCCAGGTCATTTCCTGTTCTGTAACACAAAATGTACAGGAAGTGACCCATAAAATACCCCAAAATCAACAGGAAGTAACTGAAAATCAACAGGTAAATGACCTAAAATGGCACAAAATTACATCATTGCCTGGCATTGGCTGCTACTGACGGCCATAGACGTTCAATCCGTTTGAAGTGGGATGGACGACAGCGAAAGTTCATTCGCTGCCACCCTCCCAGTTCAAATGGATTGGATGTCTATCAGTGATAAACTCAATGTAATCAATCAAATTTATTTATATAGCCCTCTCGTTTTTCTGGATGAGTTCATGTGACAGTATGGGCGTTTATGCTTCTCGGTTTATCTTCCGGAACAGTTACGTTATCGTAAGCCCAGTTTAGGGCTGGGCGATATGGCCTTAAACATGTATCACGATAAATTGAGCAGATTTATCTCGATAACGATAAATGACGATAAATTCGCCCAAGCGGACTGTTATATAATTTGAAAATCTGAATCAATGCATGAAATACAGATTAACTATTTCTTGTTGATTTATTTACCAGCATTCAATTTGATATACTGTATTTAACAATTGTACATGCAGTCTAAACATTAAATTTATAAAAATTAGGGCTGTCAAAATTATCGCGTTAACTGGCGTTAATTAATTTTTTTAATTAATCACGTTAAAATATTTGACGCATTTAACGCACTTGCCCAGCTCAGACATATTTAAATGTCACTAGAGTGAAAGGCCCCCCTGTTAATTGTGTTTTGCGGAGTTTTGCTGCCCTCTGCTGGCGTTTGGGTGCGACTGATTTTATAGTGTAAGTAATTATTGCCATCAACAATGGCGGGCTACTAGTTTATTTTTTGATTGAAAATTTAACAAATTTTATTAAAACGAAAACATTAAGAGGGGTTTTAATATAAAATTTCTATAACTGATTTAGAACTGATTTATTGTTATAATAAACAAATACAGTCCTTATGTACCGCATGTTGAAAATATATATCCATCTTGCGTCTTATCTTTCCATTCCAACAATAATTTAGAGAAAAATATGGCATATTATATAGATGGTTTGAATTGCGATTAATTACGATTATTTAATTTTTAAGCTGTAATTAACTCGATTAAAATTTTTAATCGTTTGACAGCCCTAATAAAAATGTATTGTAAGCAATAAGAATTCAAGTATGAACATTTATAACAGCGTGTATGACTTGAACAATGTACATTGTCAAAATCAATATGCCTGTGCAAACATGTAATTGTAACACAAATGACTTGCAGCTTGAACAGTACACTTCAAAAAGACAACTTATTGTTAATGGCTGCTGTGATATAATTATTAAATACAAGTGTTTACTTTATGGTTTAAGGGTCCCCCCCCCCCCCCCCCCCCCAGTGCATTTTTTCATAAATGCACGCACAATAAAAATAGCTGGGGCCATTTCTCGGTCATTATAAGTTTCGCCGTTGGATTGTACTTTATGCAGAATTCTTTACCATCACAAAAGCTATCAGAGGAATCACACACACAGACAGATACAAAATAACGCCACATAGTAATTGCTAGATGCAGTCCGTGCCCAATCCACTCATTAAGTTCAGCCGTTTCGACAAGGTTAGAGCCTCTATCCGACTCCATAACGTTCATTTGTAGAGTTAGCCGCTAGCTAGCGTTAGCCTGGCTACCAGTAGAAAGCACTGAAAGCACCATCTCCGGAAATCGTGAGAACAAAGGAGGACAGCGGGTGAAAGCCCGTCTGGATGCCACCAAGAGTCTACTAAATGTCGGTTGAAAGTTTGGTGAACCTCCCTTAAGCCACACTCCATCACGTTTTGCTTGTAGCGTTAGCTGCTAGCGTTAGCTTACCGGGCTTTTGTTTGATTGGCTTCCTGATGATCACGTGACTCCCTACGTAAGCACATTCACTGCTTTCTTAAAGGGGAATGAACATAGACGAACAACACAGAATCAAAGCGGGATGAAAAGACTATTTTCTTGTTTTATTAATTTACCGAATTTACCGACATGGTCAAAATTACGTCGGTCATCGTTAAGAATTTCGGTGACGGTAAATTTTCGGTTTACCGCCCTGCTCTAGCCCAGTTATCACTCTTATGTACTACTTTGCGTTCTATTTTTAGGTCTAGAGGTTATACTAGGGATGTCACAATCACATATTTTTGCACCCGAGTCCGAGTCACCTGATTTTGAGTCCCAATCCAATACCACGTTTTCCAGAGGTCGTCTGAAATAGCACCTTTACACACTTTATGACGTGTGTTTGACCCGAATCGTCACGTCCTAGCAAAACATTTGTTCATTGCTGATGTCACTAGTTGTAATTTCAGATAAGTATTTTGGAGTATTTGGAAAATATTTAAGTTGTCAACGGACGCGGGTCTGTTAACAGAAGGACTATCCATGTTGTTGTAATGTAGTACGCATTAGGGCCAAATAAAGAAATATTATTTCGTAGGGGTAATGTAGCTGTAATCAACTGCGCATTTTACGTACATTAACCGTAGCTGAGAGCTACGACGAAACATTAGTATGAATGCTTCTATTGATTATAATTTGATAAAGATGAGGCATAATATTAAGGATTTCCTTACTTGTTAAACCGAACACAAGATGCTTTCATTATTGTTGATTTTAACAGAGGTGGCAACGCGCTGCATAAAGTATTTAGCTGCTTATTTAACTACAATAGCCCTACGTAATAATACAATTGTTCTTCTGTTACTATAAATTTGACATTAATTCTCGTAGTAAGAATTTAACTTTTTTTCTTGTATTACTACGAAAATGAAAGTCGTACTATCGCATATAGGGCTAATGTAGCTAAATAAGCAGCTAAGTACTTTAATTAAGAGCGTTGCCGCCTCTGTTAAAAACCATATTGAAGGCATCTTTTGTTTTAGGATCGGTTTTACAAATAAGGAAATACTTGATATTTCGCCTTTTCTACATCAAATTATTAACCATAGAATGATTTACCGTAATTTCCCGAATATAAGGAGCACCCATGTATAACGCGAAACCCAAATTTACTTGTAAAATCTAGGGAAAATTATTGTACCCGTTTATAACGCGCACCCTAATTTTAGCACCAATAAATAGAAGAATACAAGAAAAGAGAGCTCGTGTACAGATACAGAAATTTCATTTTACTGACTGGTGAAACACAGCACAAGCATAGCACATTGGTAGTTCAAAACATTACCGTAAACTGATACTTTGATTTGGTAATAATATGATTTGACAACTTCTCCAACTTACTAGAATCCAGGAGAAAACAAAACAGATGTGGCTTTTCTTTTAAAGGCTGCTGTATAATTTGCTCGTTTCATCTTGATGAATAAATGTTTCTTCCATGGATAGATACAGTAAAATAAAAGAGAGGCTAGAAGTCGGAAAACCGAAAGCGTGCATCGCTGTAGACTAACAAGAGGAACTATTGTTATTTAGGTTTGAGTTTCCCGAGGGATAGATATAGTTGACGGACACAGAAAGTTGCGGAGCTGCAATAAACGTTGACTCAGATGAGTTCAAGAAACTAAATTCTGTGCTTTATGAATAGTGAAAGAAGCAGAATTTAACACAGACGAAATAATTTGACCAATCAGAGTGAAGTATTACCGTGTAAGGCGTTATAACAGAATTCACCGGCGGAACTTATGTTGTCACGTTGTATAGTTCCCGGGGGGAGGTATTTTGTTGAGGGAACAGCCGGAAAGATAGTTATATTCCGCGGGTTGCATGTGAGATAGACATTGCTACTACTGGTGCACGATAATTATTGGTCCGATAATAGGAATTATGACCTCATCCCAATAAATTCAATAACATTATTAATAGGACCGATAATATGTACTGTGCTGGCTGGCCTGGAAATCAGTTGAGCATTTGCGGGGCATTGCTGCCACCTATTGATCAGAATAATTTGCTGCATCTATAATTTGTTCCACGAACTCATTCACTTTACACAGTGCTCTGTCTAGCGGTAGCATTGACAATCGTGAATGATTTCTGTTACTTACGTTTCCGCCTCGGAATTATATGTCTGTAAGTATTTATTTACTATAACATATGGATGTGCAATATATGTTTACTTTGGTGGTGAAGGGTCATATGTACAGAACTTCATAAGTTGTTGTGTTATAGAAGCCAGCCAATGCTTAAGGCTAGTAGCTCAAGCTAGTGTGCTATGCTATGCATACATATAATAGTTGTCGTGTAATGTTAGTCCTGTCAGCATGCTTGGTAGGATTTTATACTATGCAGATAATTGATTGTGATTGACTAAAATTATATTTATTTGAAAAAATAAATATTGACACTTTAATTGAAGTCAAGACTATTCTTGTCTTTGTTTTGTTCATTATAATAATGTTCATGTCAGTATGAAAATTCTGTTGAAGCCAAAGGCAAATGTATGTTGAATCCACCATTTCTTTTTTTTTTTTTTTTTTAAACCTCCAGGTGTTCAAAAACTCGAGTGACAATAGATTTTAAAAATTAAATATTTATTATCGGTTGTCAATATCAGTATCGGCTTTGGGGAGCAGGAAGTTATCGATATCGGTACCGGTTTCAAAAAATGGATATTGTGCACCCCTATTTGCTACCGTATTTTGTTGCAGCCTAAATGTCAATAAAGCAACGCGGATTAGCTCCGTTGTTTGATACTCCGCCTCCGACTCCTTCCGTAGCTCGCCACGACCGAAACAAAATGGTGACGTCACGTACCATAATGGTCGGTCAACGGATGGCCGCATACGTTTCTTCAACACAACATGGCCGTGTCAATATATATATTTTTTTTTAAATCGGTCTTTATATATATATATATATATATATATATATATATATATATATACTCCATCCCTGTACCCGTTTATAATGTGCAGTTGCACACCATGATTTTACAAGTTGATTTTGGGGGAAAAAAAGTGCGCGTTATATTCGGGAAATTACGGTATACACTGCAAATTCATAACGTCAATCAGATTATTTTTCTTAAATCTCGTCAAATAACTTTCTCCATATTGTTCTGAATGTTAAAGACTAGTTAAAAGTCATGGGTCAGATTATTCCCCTTACTTTAAGTAAATATTACTATTTGTTCTTATCAAGCCCATACATCTAGAAGTTGGTCAATTTTCACCTAAATCAAAAATAATTTGCTTTCAGACAATGTTATGAACAATATCTACTCTTGAATTAAGAACATTTCTTACAAACAAGCTTTTTTAACAATTAAATATACAAATTTATTGTATGAAATAAGTGTTAAACATATTTTCAGCTAGCTATTTTTCTTGTTACTAGAAATCTAAGTGAGTAAAATTACCTTGCAGCAATGGCAGATAATTTCACTTATTTCTAGTAGATTTACACTGAAAATAAGGGAATTTAACTAGTTTTTAGGAGGTTTTTGCAGTTTACTAATGCTTCATTATAGCTCCCAGCTAAGGTACATGCACATAAAGTGCGTAGTGGCTTACAACTACATTATCCCTACGTAATAGTATGCTTTTTTTTCATAGCAATCGTACAACTTTATTGTCCTAGTCTTTTTATTTATTATTTTTTTTTATTTGGCCCCAATCCTCCATCGTAAATGCAGACCGTCACATACCGAAATGTTTCATTAGCCAATTTTTCAAATAGATCTTTCTTGTTCTTCTTGGAAAAAAATAACGTTTTAAAAAATATATATATATTATTTGTTATGATATGTTGCAATTTCACCGCGGTGGGGCTGTTCGACTTCGATTCAGCCCAACACCACACCTTTAAATAATCCTAGGAGAAACCCTGAAATGTGCTAGATAAACATTGCCATTCTTACAACAAAGATGGCATGATTGTGAAAGTGGCTTTAAAATGTACTATACCTCTATGTGCCAGCAGATCTGTGCTGCATTAACGGTCCTGTAAAATGGAAGTCAACGTCAAATAATTTGACACGCCAAAGGGACAAGGGAAAAAAGAAAAAAAATATTAAATTTGTGTGATAAGGCTTCAGTATCGTAGAAAACAAACACTGCTCATGTGTCAAATGTCAGTCAACTCTCTGAACTTGTTAGTCGCCTTCTCACAAACATACACTCAAGAAAGCTTTCACTACTAAGCTTAGGGTGCTTTCCACATTGCACTCAACAGTGCAATGAAAAATGTGTGAAGGAAATATTTGCCTTTCAAAAAATAAGCACCATGCTAGTTCACTCCTAAACATCCATGCATATGCCCTTTCATTAAAGCTGCAGGGTCCCCAGGTAGGGTGAAACGTAGCACCGTATAGTCCCAAAAATACCATATTAGAGGACGGAATATATACATTAATTAGCTTTTTTCATTTCCCTTCAAAAGAATAATACAAGTTATATTATATGGTGTCAAAGTAATGAAGTAAATGGTGCATACATCCACATGCCTAAAATAGATATATAATGAAATCATATCTTTTGATATTATACATTGCCTAAAACATAAAAATATATTCATTCTTTTTTTTTTTTCTATCGGAAATATGTGTGAGGAAAAATAGCCTATATTTTTTTGTAATGATCTATAAATAGTCATGCTTCAATAAAAGCAGTCTTGCACACAAGAGCTTGTAAAACTCAAGACATTGATGACTTTTTGTAAAAGTACATTTGATTCCAATGTGGAGCCAAAACCCTACTCCTCTTTGTTCAGTATCTTGATTGAACGAACATCTTTCCTCCTCCTGCTCTCCTGTTATATTATTTTCTGTTACTGAAGTATCAAGTTCAGGTACTTTATATAGTCTTTGACATCCTACAATATATCTGTATGACTTTTATGAAAAAGAAACATTACAACACTCCAGTCCATAGTCCCATTCATTAGGCGTTTTTACCCTCCATATTTCATGAATTTTTTGCACTTTTTCAGGTAATTGTTTAAGTTATTTGTTTTTTTGTGTGTGTGTGTGTGCAGTAAAGCAATATGTACGCTACAACAAGTCATTGTAATGTTTTATTTACTTTTAATTCCAGGATTCAAGTGACACGGTAAAGTAAATAAAAATGTTCATCAAAATATGTATGTAGGAATTGTCTTCTTGCATTAATAATAATTTAATAAATGCATCATTTACTGTAACTCACTGCTACATTCGAGATGTGCAAATTCAACTTTAATTAATTGTTTGTATAATTTTCTTCACAGATGCAACAATCGGACCCAGTGTATTGTGATTACGGGTTCTGACGTCTTCCCAGACCCTTGTCCAGGAACTTACAAGTATCTGGAGGTCCAGTATGAGTGTGTGCCCTACAGTAAGTATAACACAGTTCTCACCCTATGTTCATAAGTTAAAAAGTCACCCTCCACATCCCTTCAACCCTTTGCTCCTGTCCTCAGTTTCTTTCTCAGCATCATGGCACATCACCCTCCCATTTCCAGCTCTAACCTTGTCCCTATTGTCTGCTCTCTTTGTCCGCAACACCTATGAGTGCCCTTTTCCTCTCTCGCTCCTTCCATCTATGTCATGCCATGAACTTTTCATGATCTATAACCTGTCAAACATTTTGGTTCTTCTCTGTTCTTCCATGTTTTATTAATGTCTTCACCGTGATTTCAGCGGTCCGACGACCTGGGCTATGAGTTAGTAGAACAGAAAGAAGTGTAAAAAGTCATGCTGACTCTCCATAATTGCAAGCAAGTGTTTCATTACTCTAACATGGAGAAATCTGTCAGGCAAAAGTGCTGCTCACCTCGATGGCTTAATATGTGTCAATAAAGCAGGTGTAGAGGCATACTAACAGATGTTTCATTATGTAAGAGAACATAACGGCTGCACTCATAAGTCAGCAAGATAATCTTTCCTACGAATAGATATTGTCAGCATTTTGTCTTTTGCCTACTTGTAAAACAGTCGTCGCCTTTCAGCACCCAAACAAAATTCAGACTGCCCTTTGCATTAAAAAATACCCTTTTGTCCTTTGAGGTACCACGTTCATTTGCAATTTGTGAAGAATATTCCCCCAAGTAACCTTTACAACCTGATTAACGACAGAGTTATATGAATTTCCAGACTTGCTAATCAGATGCAACTGGAATAATTTGAGTAGAAATGATGGGATGATATTATTTCCCTCATCATTCGGTTTTGTAAAAAAAAAAAAAAAAAAAAAAAAAAAAAAAAACCTACAGAAATGCAGGCCACAGTGTAAACGTCTCTCTTTGTCATACAAGTATAGCATTGTTAATTTGCATTACCTGTGCAAGCTGCCCATTAGTGTGCATTCAGATTGCACTGGTGAACATCATTAGGTGGGGAACATCTTGACATCTTAAAGGTCAACTTCTCTAAGGCTTGAAGGGCCTGTTGTTAAAAACAGCAACCAGTAATGAGTATCCTCCTTGAGCTTTTAAAATCCTGTTTCACCTAAACATCTATTCGTTACCCACCTCATTATTATATATTGATCATATGTCTTACTGTGCCACCTTGGGCTTTAACAGAGGTATTAGCCTTGAGGCGAACTGTCCTCCGCCCACAGTTGACTTAAAGCACTTTCCTCCTTCAAGGATACAAACAAGATTTCTCTAATTTGGGGAAATATATCCTCTAAACAAATGTATAGTAAAATTAGTAGCAAAAAATTAAAAGGCAAAAAACAGAAACATTTCATTCTCAGGAGTTTCCGTCTGTGCATGTCTGTAGCACCCATGTTTTTGCCTCTCAAAGGTCCATGCCCAACCAGAATAGGAGCAAGAACACAGAATGTGTCCTATCGCAACTGTCCTGGTAAGTGTTTAGTGTATTCCCAGTGTGACCACCCCATCCCGTCCGCACAAGCCCAGTTTATCCCTCTCCAGTCCGACAAGTGTTTTGTAAAATGTGAATTGTTTTGTGACTCTCCTTGAACCAATCCGCTATTTCCTAATTAATGCACAGACACATGCCTATACACTTTGATTTGTGTAAATACAGGTAGCCAATCTCACTAATTCAACTGCTAAGATTAAAACAGGTTTTGCCAACTGATGTCGCAGTTGTAGTTTAAGTGAGATGTTTTATAAAATAAGCTACCGGTATTTCAAAAAAGGCATCCCACAAACTATTGGTGCAATGCTACCATTGCAGACATTTTATCATAACTGAATAGTGCATCTTCACAGGATGGATTTTTGGGGGGGTTTTGTGCTTGACAAGAGGATACACTGGTCCATTGTAAACAATGTTTACCTAAGCAGTTACTAATGACTTTTGAAACATATTAGAGTGGGACCTCTAGGGGAAAACTAAATTATTTTCTGTGACACTGGTTGTCCCCTGATTTGTTCAAATATTTTCTCAAATCTATCGCCGCTGATATTTATTAACCTTAAAGAGATTTTTAGATTTTAGAATGTTTATACCAGTGTTGTTTATGGCAGCCCTTTGAATTTATGTTTCAGTCTTCGTCTTTTGGACGAAAATACTTTTTAGTCTTAGTCATATTTTAGTCTTTTCAAAATTTGTTTATCTTCGTCTAGTTTTAGTCAATGAAATCTCATACAAATTCCGCTTAGTTTTAGTTGACAGTTACTCAAAATGTTTTGGTCTGTAAAATTATAAATTTTGAATGAAAGTTTTCAACAATTTCAAATGATCATAGACAGATGAGCACATATTGTAGTGTCTACAAGGACAACACCATTCGGGAAATTACGGTATTAATCGTTTGTATCAAGTGCATCCTAGCAGAAATATTTTTATTTATTTATTTTTTATTTTTTAAATTTTATTTTTTTTATTTTATTTTTTTTAAAGAAAAATAAAATGTAATTTTTCTGCTGTGTAATAGTGGAGCTAAATGTCAATAAAGGCCAAAATTTCCCAGAACTAGGCAAAATTCACATGAACAGCCATTTGTAAATAGCTATTCACGTGATTCACGTGTTTTAGTCATTCAAATGTGAATATTTCAGATAGTCTGCCATTGCTCGTGATGTCAGATACACCCAACGTATTTCTAAGCTATTGCTGTTGTTTACATGCGAGTCCTCACTTAAATAGTTGTAAATACACTTATTTTGCTGAAACAAAAATTATATATGAAAAGGACAATGTTGTGTATTTTGTCCTACTCATTGTTGCTGTAGATTAGTCCATCTTTCCATACCATTTACTGTGGCTATCTGCTTCGTCCAGTCTGCTGCTTTTCAGATGTGCTACAGTCGTGTGGTGTATAATCAATTCATACATGGATTTTACTTGGAAAAACTACATAAAGAATAGAAGATAGTGTCAGTATGCCTCAGTGTTTGACTTTTGGCTGTACGAAATGGATGGTGAGTAAATACAAAATTGGGAGCAAAGAAAGGCAACGAGCGAGGGAGAAAATATGCCACTACACAGTGTTCCATATTGCCCGACCAAATGCTTCATCTGCTATCAAAATTGACAGCAGAATAGGTATCATAACCCAAAGGAGGGTGAACCTATATCATTTTTGCTTCTTTTCACCTGTGTTCGAGGCTATCAGCGTTTACGTTTTGTACGTTAACAGTGCCTGCTACCATTGTGCACAAATATCAGAATATTTTTCACTGAAATGTAACAGTGTAAAAAATTCATCTCCACCTCGATTTATTGGTCATTTACACTGATTCTTCGCCCAATGAAGACCCTAAATCTAATGGTCAGCCTGGCTCAAACTGTTAGGCTGCAGCCCGCGGCTTCTCTCGCATCCAATACATAATTGAGAAAAGTAATATCGGCCGACCTAAGGAACTTCATTCTCCATTTCAATTTGCCTAGCGGCCCAAAACTGATAAGCCCACAGCCTTCTCTGGCATTCTGACATCCTGGCTGACGGTCTGTAAGTTACGTCAGAGACAAAGGAGCTTGCGAGTATTTGACGTCAAATTTGTCCCAAAATGTCAGTCTCAAGAAGTGAGTAATTTTCTGTTTAAACTAAGGATCGCCCGGATCCGATCACGTGATCGGAAATCGGGCCATTTTTAGAGGATCAGAATCAGGTGAAAAGGATTTTTACTATATGTATATATATATATATATATATATATATATATATATATATATATATATATATATATATATATATATATATATATATATATATATATATTAGGGCTGTCAAACGATTAAAATTTTTAATCGAGTTAATTACAGCTTAAAAATTAATTAATCGTAATTAATCGCAATTAATCGCAATTCAAACCATCTATAAAATATGCCATATTTTTCTGTAAATTATTGTTGGAATGGAAAGATAAGACAAGATGGATATATACATTCAACATACGGTACATAAGGACTGTATTTGTTTATTATAACAATAAATCAACAAGATGGCATTAACATTATTAACATTCTGGTAAAGTGATCCATGGATAGAAAGACTTGTAGTTCTTAAAAGATGAATATTACCACAAGTTATAGAAATGTTATATTAAAACGTCTCTTAATGTTTTCGTTTTAATAAAATTTGTAAAATTTTCAATCAAAAAATCAACTAGTAGCCCTATTCTGTCCTCAATGTGTGTGAGTACACAAATTGACATATAGCGAACATAAGTTCCAAAAAGAAATCAGGCGGTGTGGCAAAGTTGCATGGGCTTTACTGAAGTCATCTGTTTTTGACAGGAGCACGTTTCTTGTATTTTTGTAAAACTGAAAATAACAAGGCAATGTGTCAATAACTTGCATAAATCACAAAATAACATAAAATGTACACACACGTGTCCATTTGAGCAGTAGCACTAGCCAATTAGCTCACAGGCATCTAACAATGTAACTGCATTTCACCATATATGTGAACAAATTCAAATACACATCATCAATAACTATCTAATGCTCATGAATATAAACAAAGGAGGAATATAACTCACAAGCGATGCATGTATTAGACACAAACAGTGTGATGGGACTATGAGAACTGCCACTGAATACTGGATGCGGACGTTAGCTGGTCTGAATAGCACCGTCTATTAGTGTGAGTTCGCGTCGACATATAATCACGTCAGAAAAGCGCGCCGAAACCCAAATAATCAGCTGCACTGAATCGCCAGCAGAGGGCGACATTACGCCAGATAACATATGCAAGTCACACCCAAGCGCCAGCAGAGGGCGGAAAAACTCCATAAAACACAATTAACAAGTTGGCCTTTCACTGTACTGACATTTAAATCTCTCTGAGCGGGCCTAGTGCGTTAATTGCGTCAAATATTTTAACGTGATTAATGAAAAAAATTAATTAACGCGCGTTAACGCGATAATTTTGACAGCCCTAATACATATATATATATATATATATATATATATACAGTGCCTTGTGAAGTGGAACAAAATTTATTGGATAATTTAAACTTTTTTAACAAATAAAAAACTGAAAAGTGGGGCGTGCAATATTATTCGGCCCCCTTGCGTTAATACTTTGTAGCGCCACCTTTTGCTCCAATTACAGCTGCAAGTCGCTTGGGGTATGTTTCTATCAGTTTTGCACATCGAAAGACTGACATTCTTGCCCATTCTTCCTTGCAAAACAGCTCGAGCTCAGTGAGGTTGGATGGAGAGTGTTTGTGAACAGCAGTCTTCAGCTCTTTCCACAGATTCTCGATTGTATTCAGGTCTGGACTTTGACTTGGCCATTCTAACACCTGGATACGTTTATTTTTGAACCATTCCATTGTAGATTTGGCTTTATGTTTTGGATCATTGTCCTGTTGGAAGATAAATCTCCGTCCCAGTCTCAAGTCTTGTGCAGATACCAACAGGTTTTCTTCCAGAATGTTCCTGTATTTGGCTGCATCCATCTTCCCGTCAATTTTAACCATCTTCCCTGTCCCTGCTGAAGAAAAGCAGGCCCAAACCATGATGCTGCCACCACCATGTTTGACAGTGGGGATGGTGTGTTCAGGGTGATGAGCTGTGTTGCTTTTACGCCAAACATATCGTTTTGCATTGTGGCCAAAAAGTTCAATTTTGGTTTCATCTGACCAGAGCACCTTCTTCCACATGTTTGGTGTGTCTCCCAGGTGGCTTGTGGCAAACTTTAAACGAGACTTTTTATGGATATCTTTGAGGAATGGCTTTCTTCTTGCCACTCTTCCATAAAGGCCAGATTTGTGCAGTGTACGACTGATTGTTGTCCTTTGGACAGACTCTCCCACCTCAGCTGTAGATCTCTGCAGTTCATCCAGAGTGATCATGGGCCTCTTGGCTGCATCTCTGATCAGTTTTCTCCTTGTTTGAGAAGAAAGTTTGGAAGGATGGCCGGGTCTTGGTAGATTTGCAGTGGTCTGATGCTCCTTCCATTTCAATATGATGGCTTGCACAGTGCTCCTTGAGATGTTTAAAGCTTGGGAAATATTTTTGTATCCAAATCCGGATTTAAACTTCTCCACAACAGAATCTCGGACCTGCCTGGTGTGTTCCTTGGTTTTCATAGTGCTCTCTGCACTTTAAACAGAACCCTGAGACTATCACAGAGCAGGTGCATTTATACGGAGACTTGATTACACACAGGTGGATTCTATTTATCATCATCGGTCATTTAGGACAACATTGGATCATTCAGAGATCCTCACTGAACTTCTGGAGTGAGTTTGCTGCACTGAAAGTAAAGGGGCCGAATAATATTGCACGCCCCACTTTTCAGTTTTTTATTTGTTAAAAAAGTTTAAATTATCCAATAAATGTTGTTCCACTTCACGATTGTGTCCCACTTGTTGTTGATTCTTGACAAAAAAATTTAATTTCATATATTTATGTTTGAAGCCTGAAATGTGGCGAAAGGTTGCAAGATTCAAGGGGGCCAAATACTTTTGCAAGGCACTATATATATATATATATACAGTTGTGGTCAAATGTTTACATACACTTGTGAAGAACATAATGTCATGGCTCTCTTGAGTTTCCAGTTAGTTCTACAACTCTGATTTTTCTCTGATAGAGTGATTGGAACAGATACTTCTTTGTCACAAAAAACATTCATGAAGTTTGGTTATTTTATGACTTTATTATGGGTGAACAGAAAAAAAGTGATCAAATCTGCTGGGTCAAAAATATACATACAGCAGCACTAATATTTGGTAACATGTCCCTTGGCACTTTTCACTTCAATTAGGCGCTTTTGGTAACCATCCACAAGCTTCTGGCAAGCTTCTGGTTGAATCTTTGACCACTCCTCTTGACAGAATTGGTGCAGTTCAGTTATATTTGATGGCTTTCTGACATGGACTTGTTTCTTCAGAATTGTCCACAAGTTCTCAATGGGGTTTAAGTCAGGACTTTTGGAAGGCCATTTGAAAACCTTAATTCTAGCCTGATTTAGCCATTCCATTACCACTTTTGATGTGTTTTTGGGGTCATTGTCCTGTTGGAACACACAACTGCACCCAAGACCCAATCTTCGGGCTGATGATGTTAGGTTATCTTGAAGAATTTAAAGGTAATCCTTAGGGTTGTTCCGATCATGTTTTTTTGCTCCCTATCCGATCCCGATCGTTTTAGTTTGAGTATCTGCCGATCCCGATATTTCCCGATCCGATTGCTTTTTTTGACTCCCGATTCAATTCCAATCATTCCCGATAATTTTTCCCGATTATATACATTTTGGCAATGCATTAAGAAAAAAATGAATAAAACTCGGACGAATATATACATTCAATATACAGTACATAAGTACTGTATTTGTTTATTATGACAATAAATCCTCAAGATGGCATTTACATTATTAACATTCTTTCTGTGAGAGGGATCCACGAATAGAAAGACTTGTGACTTTGTGTATTGTGACTAAATACTGCCATCTAGTGTATTTGTTAAGCTTTCAGTAAATGATACTGCAGCATGCCCCAAGGCATGATGGGAAAGTGGAACCATGATGGGAAGTAAAACCATGACTGTGAGTCGTGCTAACAATGGATATATCATCTCTGCTTTGGGAAATAAATCAAGGTGTAAAGACAATGATCTATTGCCACCTTGCTTCCCCGAATTGCTTCCCATTACAAATCTATTAATAGGGAGGGAGGGTTTGCAAGGAAAAGTTAAATGAGGGACGGTTTCTAAGGCAGCCAAAATTCATTTAATTCTTTTAGGGCTGCCTTTTACCTCTCTATGTAGGTATACGGCGTCACAACAGATTGAGCGCGATAGTGAGTGAAAGGTTTGTGCAGCGCAAATATTAATAACATTAAAAATTTATCATCACACATTTATCTATTTATTAATTTCCGCCGTTATCGGGATATTTTTGATAACCCTACATTAAGCCTAAATTAAAGACCCTGGATGAGTTTAACATATTAAGTCTGTAACGTTAAATACAATTAGAAAACGATTTAATTAAAATATATATATATTAAAAAAAGGCATGGCCGATATTTTTTTGCCGATTCTGATACTTTGAAAGTGACGTGATCGGACCCGATCGATCGGCCTCTAGTAATCCTCCTTCTTCATTATCCCATTTATTCTCTGTAAAGCACCAGTTCCATTGGCAGCAAAACAGCCCCACAGCATAATACTACCACCACCGTGCTTGACGGTAGGCATGGTGTACTTAGGGTTAAAGGCCTCACCTTTTCTCCTCCAAACATATTGCTGGGCATTGTGGCCAAACAGCTTGATTTTTGTTTTGTCTGACCACAGAACCTTCGTCCAGAAGGTCTTATCTTTATCCATGTGATCAGCAGCAAACTTCAGTCAAGCCTTAAGGTGCCGCTTTTGGAGCAAGGGCTTCCTTCTTGCACGGCAGCCTCTCAGTCCATGGAGATGCAAAACACGCTTGACTGTGGACACTGACACCTGTGTTCCAGCAGCTTCTAATTCTTGGCAGATCTGCTTTTTGGTGATTCTCGGTTGAATCTTCACCCTCCTGACCAATTTTCTCTCAGCAGCAGGTGATAGCGTGCGTTTTCTTCCTGATCGTGGCAGTGACAAAACAGTGCCATGCACTTTATACTTACAAACAATTGTTTGCACTGTTGCTCTTGGGACCTGCAGCTGCTTTGAAATGGCTCCAAGTGACTTTCCTGACAAGACAAGAAATTGCTAATTTGTGTTGCTGTATGTATATTTTTGACCCAGCAGATTTGATCACTTTTTCTGTTAACCCATAATAAAGTCATAAAAGAACCAAACTTCATGGATGTTTTTTGTGACAAAGAAGTATCTGTTCCAATCACTCTATCGGAGAAAAATCAGAGTTGTAGAAATAACTGGAAACTCAAGAGAGCCATGACATGCGATCGGGACATCCCTTGTTTAAACATTATTTTCTCTGTTATAGTAGTTTGATTCTTTCGAGCAACCATATTTCACATGAAAGTCATTGATATCAAACGATTACTATTGCTGTAATAACGTCAGATTGGTAAATACAATCACAATTTATTTTTTTTACAGCATTTACACCCAGTAAAATACATATGCAAGTTCGCATGGATCTAATAGGACACTGTTCTCCGGTGTTTGCAGACAAGGCAAAACCCATGCCAAATATCGAGATTTGTGATTAAAACATTACAGTGGCTCAAAGGCTTAGAGTTCCCTGGATTTGCTGGGATACAAGACTTGAGAAGTTGATTTACAAGACAACATATTAAATCCCCATTAAGCTGATCAGCGACGGGCTTGCAGACAGTGTCCTCATTTTGACTGTAGAACCAACAGTCCCTCAAAAGCTTTTACCAATGAACTTTTAGTCTGCACAATATCATAAAAGGTTGTTTTAGGCTTTGTGGCCAACTTGTGAATTGAAAATTTGCATGAGCACACAAGCAATTAAGGGATTTTTCGCTTCTATTTGCAAGTAGCCTTTGCAGCAAGTTTGCACTATTTCATCATTTTGGCTTTTTGATTTGGTTTTGATCATGCTGTGCCCTCATTAGCATCATTATTTTCCAGCCAGGGAAACATTTGTACATTTCTACTTCACTTGACACTAAGTTTATCTCTTATTACACTATTATACACTTGAGTCAGACAAAAATATATTTTTACCAGAACTGAACTATAAATGCTATTTGTAAATAGCAAGACCACTCATATGGACATTTCTTATGCTCAGTTTTAATAACATTTTTTTGGTGTCACTTGCTAAACACCAACTGTCCTGCAAATACCGCCAATAACACATAGAGTTATCAGTCATATATATTTAATAAAATATTTTGGTGGGTTTTGTCTACTAGTGGTACTTGTAGTGATACTATTAATCTAATTTACATCTTCCATCTTTATGTCATCTTAATTAATACTCATGACAGTTATTTGCTTGATGCTATTTTTATGATGATTTATGAAAAAATAACTATCTTGCTATTTCAGTGGTCAGTGGAAACACTATAGAATTTAGGGCTCAGTGTGAGAAGGGATTTCCTAGTATTTCATTGTTGCTTTGATAACTGACTGTTTTCCCTTCCTCTGTGCAGTCCGCAGGAAGTTTCCTTGGCTACCAAATTCCCCCTTTCCATCTGTGGATTTCTGATCAAACTGTTTTTTTCCCTCACAATGTTTCAGATTACCTTTATCAGCTCTCCTGTCATTGATCTACAGTATTTTGCTTTTTCAGATTATTCTACATTGTATTTTCTAATCTAGTTTGATGTGATTTAAGAGGCTTCTTACGATATTAACTTTTATTTTGCTTGGTCTGATTTGCACTATTTGTGTGATAGGTTGTGAATCACTATTTTTCTCCAGCTGATTGACAGATCCTGGCTAATGGTTTTTGTATTACTCAAACACTAAAGCCTGTCTCCTAATGACAAAATATGAAATGTTGGGTGAGCAATTTCAGATTTCAGAAAATGTTGTTTTCTGAAATCTATCATCTCACCTTCAAAAATAAACATTTCTTTAGCAGAATATTTGAGCAAAACGTCAGGCTGTTCTTGATGGCAACCTCGCTAATGAAATGTGCCCGTGATGAAAGAGTTTGTGAGCGCCTGACAACAGATTGAAACTTTGTCTTGTCACGCCTTCACTCTTAGTTTACTTACAGTACAGTATTAGTGGGAACAATTTATATATTCATATTAAATATATATGGTTTCATTATATCAAATTAGAGGTTTAAACAGTGTCAGAGACAGCTGAGTTACTTATTTATTTATTTTAAATTTACAAACTCCTTCTTTAATTACCAGTCGGTCCAACTATCATATTAAATATAAATGTTACATTTCAATTGTCTTTTCTGAACTAAAAATGTAACATTAGCTGCTATCAAGTCATGGAGATGGGGACGGGTTGCATATTGCACCAGAATTCATCCAACATTATGTGTTAAAGTAATCATATGCACCTTAAATTAGATTGTACTAGATGTTTAACGTTTTCCTCTTAATCATGCATATCACTTTATGTATTTCTTTACCCTCAACAGGACCATGACAATGATGATGGCACCTTTTTCACACGTCACTGTTTTCTCTAATTAGGGCAACCCATCCTTATCCATGTGTCAGCTGTGTCTTTATATGTAACCGTAGCGATGAAAGTTAATACATATTAATCTTCTTTTTTTCCCCCTTTCATCCTTTTCATTCTCTCTTCCAATGCTTAAAATAGAAGTGGAGCAAAAAGGTAAATAACAGACACATTCTGAACTCAAGCTAGTTTTTTTGTGACATTCAGTTGTCAACTTCTTGTGATGGCCCATACAACCTTCTTGTGGACTACAGTGGAACCTCTAAACTTAAATGACCGGTGAACGAACAATCCAAGTTCCACAAAAAATTGCAAAAAAACAAAAATAAAGTCAAACTAAAATGTGGATTTCGAGGCGTTGTCATGCATGACGCCACTTTACTGTATGTCGAAGTTGGAGCAAATCCTGATATTCCAGCTTTGATTATCATGGAGATATCTTGGGCCCTCCACACATTATGCTAAAATAAAATAAAATGCTACCAACTCTTAGCCACTTACGAATGAATTGAACAATGGATGTCGTGCGACAAAAAATTCCGAGCCTGCATAGGCTTCTGAGGCTACACGTACTGTGTTGTGCTTTCGTTGTATGTCTGTCAAGTAAGACGCAAGTTCCTACTTAGAAAGACTGGGCGAGAATAAAGAGAAAAACAATGTGAAATAATTGCACCCAATGCAGTGTGTATGCTTGTGTACATATATAAGCCTCAATTTAGGATATTTTGTCCACAGGTACATGGAAAGTTATAAAACAACAATATTTGTCAGTCGGTGCATTGTATGTATTGTATGAAGTCTAAGTAAGGGTGGTGACTTGGTGGCCGACAGGGTTCTGTCTTCATGAACCCTAAAATATATTTTTACTGTGTGTGAAATGTTGAATGTGAAATGTGAAACTTCGATTGACTACTTATGTCATCACGTAACTGTGGTCCAAATTTGGATTTTTCTAAAACCAATGGCCGAGCGATCATTCATTAATTAAAACAATTGCCAAACCTTGCACACCCACAACCTTGTGGCAGTGTTTATTTATTTATTTATTTATTTTTTTTTTGTTCAGGAAGTGCACACCTGTATAATGGTCAGTACATCAGTTAATAGACTCGGTACATACGGTATAAAGAGTCTTTTAACCTCAATGCAAATCGCCCAGCATCCTCCCGCTTCACATTTGTCACTGTGTTCATTATGTACCATTAGACAATGGACAGACATTACATTTATATTACAGTACTATTGATTTTTTTCATTTGTATGAAAGATGATACTTGTAAAATATATACACCTCCTATTAAAATGACTGTTTTTGGGAACAAATGAAACCAAGTAATTTGAAAATGATTTCCACTACTGTGGTCAATAACCCTATGCCACCTGATGGGGTCAGGGGATGTAAATTCAAGGGGCCCAGTAAAGTTTGATAACTCAAATAATACGTTCAAACATGTGTGCACACAGGCATTTGGTGATTTGTTAAGAATTAACCGATCACATTCAAATTCTTGTTAAATGGTAGTCAGCATTCATCTGTCACCATTTAAAGCCTTTCTTGTTAATCCCAGATGACCTTGACCTGCAGGTTTTACCTCACATGTTTGTCACATCGTATAGCACAAGCCATAGCCAACAAAAAGATTCCACTTCATCTGAAAAATATTAGCAGAAAGATACTATTTTCTGAGGTATTAAAATGCTTTTGGACAGTTGTTTGGACAGATATCATCAATTGGAGAACATATGGCCAAACAGTGACAAACCTAACTAAACTGGAAGTGCCTAGAAATTGGTAAAAAGATGAGACAAAGCCTGGTTAGCTCAACTACTGGGATTAATGACATAAATATTGACAAAGCAACAGAAAGGTCTTACATTTTGCCTGTTTCGCACATGTGATGACAATCTCCTATATCCTTCATCTGTGTGGGTTATGAGGAAGAGTAGATGGATTCCTCTTCGTATGAGGAAAAAAATTCAGGCCTTAGTACATTTTGTAAAAATAGACTTTAAATCTCTCAAATGCATGTGGGAAAATATGTGTGCTGACGTAGCCAAGATTTAACTGTTTGGCTATAATCCATCTTTTTTTTTTTTTTTTTTTTGAATCACAAACACAACAATGCTCCTCACCTGAAGAACACCACACCTACAGTGAAATGTGGCATTGGCAACGTCACACTTTCGGGCTATTTTCCTTCAACTGGAACTAGGCGTTAGAGAAGGTGGCAGGAATTATGAAAATTTTCAAATGTGTGTCAGTGTTTAAACAAAACCCTAACAAAACACAAACGGCACGAACAGTTGAAATGTGCTTTAGGTTTGATTAATCTTGGTGTCATTTGTTTTTTTCCAATATCACAAAAACCTAGAATTTGGACAGTTGTATGTCAACATCTCCTAATGTTAATATATACATACTGTTGATGCAAAAAAATATATCTATCTAAAATTTATCAAGTATCAAATTAATGGACAACTAAAGTATTTTAATAATTGATTAGATATTTACAGTCTTTGTTTAAATTAAAACTCGCTTAATTTTCAACTTCAACCTGACATTGTTTCTCAGATTTCGGTGATCCTCCATGAATGCAGACTTATTATGTCTGTTAAATCAAAATCTGATTTCATTTTGAAAAACAGTCAGCAACATGTTTGCCCATTTTCTGATATGTTGCTAATCGAAATCACTGAATTATAATCAATTTATAGTTTTCACACTTTGTACAGTATTAATTAATTTCTAATTTCCCTAACCCTAACTGATTAATTGATTAACTTGAAAATCAATTTTCATTCCATCTCTTTGGAGCAGTAAGGCAATTCATTAAAATTTGCCCAAGCCTGTCCATGTATGGGCTTAACACACTAAATATGAGTATGAAACAAGATGACAACATTTCAATTCTTTCACAGATGGTATTTAGATCTAGATATATAACTTGATTATGCCACATTTTGAGTGCACCAATCCATACTTGCATTTGACGATATTTTTAGGGATACCTAATATTAAGCCCTCTGAGCTGCCTAAGTGAAAGTTAAAGTGAAGACAGGATTTTTGAAAAAGAAGAAAAAAAAACTGAAGAAGCCATTACAAAAACATTGACCAAGGCCAATACAACAGCCTGCCCAGAGGAAAAATGTGTCCACTAGTGTTGTTATAGACATTAAACTGGTAGACCAAGTATAACAATGGCCAATGATGACAGAATCATTTTGAGAGCTATCAAGAAATCAGCTTAAACAACTGTTAGGTACATCAGCAACAACCTCCGGAGGGAAAAACTGAAGGTCAAGAGTATCAACCAAAAAGCAGATGCTACACAAACTAATCTTTAGCAAGATGTATTGGGATGACAAGCTGCAATTTACACCCCCAACAAACTAAAGTTGAAAGATGCTGCGCTAAACGCAAAAAATAGCAACTAAATATATTACAATATTTTGCTCACCTAAAAATGTGCTGTTTCATTATCAAGAAATGATTCACACAATGTTTTTTTTCCCAGGATAATCATTTATTGAACCTCAAAGGACACTCAACATGTACTGTAGGTCATAATTGAGTATCCAATCAAATTTAGGCCATATCTACACCTAGCAGGTTTTTTATTTCTTCTTTCCCTAATAAGGCGGGAAAAAAAATAATTACGTCCACACCAGCACGTTTGTAGAAAAAAAGCTTCCGCAGCCAACCACTTTAATTCATTTTTTAAGGACATTCATAGCGTGAAAAATAATTGTCCATAATACTCCCATCTTTCTCATGTGTTCTTCAATATGACGCACTGCAAGAGTTTGAAAATAAATGGAAGCAAAAAAGCACCTGTCTAAGGCTACGTTCATACTGCAGGTCTTAATGCACAAATCCGATGTTTTGTCATATCTGTTTTTTGTGCGTGCCCGTTCAGACTACCTTTGTCCATTGAGATCGTTCAAGTATTAGCACTATTCGCAGTCCGACACGCGCTGAGCAAGAAGACCCGTATGCGCAGGAGCATCAAAATAAATTACACATGCTGGCTGTCATCCGTCATTCCAGTAAGATCATATTTTGATTTCCAAAAAGAAGACACAAATAACAGACATAAATAATCCCGTTTAGGTTTTATTAAAAGTTTCTGTGGATCGATAGCATGCACGCACTGCCCGTGCATGTCACACACATATACGGGCAGTTTGCCCCGACTCTCAGCCGTATAAGCAATCTTGAAATATTGCACATATACAGATAAAACCGATCATTCTCAGGCTTATCTTCAATTTATTTTTATTTTTATATGACTGTTGCCAAGCCCGACCCCTCCCCAAGGGGTTAAAGGCAAGCTAGGCGCTAACGGACAGCTGCACCACTACCGTAGCGCGCCGTCTCTCTCCGATTTGGGATATTTGCCAGTTCAGACCGCCGCCACGTTCTGGAAAAATGTGGCCCAGATCGGATTTAAACCACACATGAGAGTGACCCAGATCGGATTTGAAATGGTCCACTTCTCTGCGACTTGTCCTGTTCAGACGGTCAAGTTAATGCCTCACTCGAGTCGGAAAAACACGAGAAAATCAGATTCGTGCATGAAGACCTGCAGTCTGAACATAGCCTAATTTACTTCAAATGTAAACATTGGTCTCATGTGTTACGTAGGGACAAAGTTTGTCGCAGTCAGTGACGTTTCTACAGTTAAAACTTCGGTTATCAGTGTCCATGTGAAAGTGCCACAAATGCAGAATTTGCACATCTTCACTATGGACTGAGGTTTTAAGAACCCTCGTTTAAATGTGCGTGTGCTTTTAGGTGATAGGCCAAAACGTAGAAAAAGTTCTTGTTTTTGCCAAATATACCCTGCCAATGCCATGGCCTTAAATACCTCAAAAACTGATCTCGTCTCTGGCTGTAACGATATTGATTGTTTAAGCACGATGGCAATCGGCATCGTCATCTTTTAGAATTGCCATTTTCTTAAAAAGAATGGTTTTCATTTAAGCTACTGAAATGCAAAAAAATGGTCAAAAACCAAATTGCTATAGATTTTGTCGTTGTTTTTGCTATAGGTGAAATACAACTGATTTTGATAAATGTGCACATATGATATTATTAATTTGATTGTCACCATTCAATTTCATTTAAGGGCATTCAGACCTTTTAATAACAGCAAATTCCGTATTGTCCATATAATCAAAATTGTATCTTCATGAACTTGGTGATTTACATCCCTAGTTTCATTGAAATATCTGGTTTTAATGTCAAATCGAAATATTTTCAGTGTCAAGTAAAAATTCAGGAACTAGCATCATTGTTCTAACACCTGAAGAGGGGAATTCATTATCACTATCATTTGTTAACATGTATTTCCGTTTTCAATGGAGACATTGTTTAGATCAGTGCTTAGATCAATGCACCTTAATCATTTTCTGTTACGCCCGCCCCCCCACGAAAATGTAAATGTTTTGCGTCCCCCCCAACTCTCTGCCGCCACTGTAAATAGTTCCATTTGTCTCTAAAATTATTATTATAAGTTCACCTCTGCATAACATTGTCTTTTTATATTAAAGGGAAAAAAGTAATATAAATTAACCTACAATAAAGTATAACTTTATTAACATTGTTATTTCTGTAACAGAAAAGTGTTAAGGCGCATCAATTTGCCTGAATAAAAAAAGTCACAGGCAAATTGTAAAAATACACTCAAGTTACATGTTTTGACCATTTGATACTGAAAAATAAAACTTAATAAAAATCAATCAATAATAACAAATTCAAATTAAACGAGAGTGTCATTGGACAGAGGGACAGTTTTTATTTTTGCTGCAGGCAGTATCAGCTCCTTTGCTATGGTGTGGGGTGATTTTGCACTGAGCATGCTTGTTTACTGCTGTAACATTGACAAAGAGGGACGATTGCTGGCAATATTTTGCACGTTTTCGCTGAAAAAAAAAAAAAACATGGCTTATCAATGTGATCGTGGTCTAATGTCTTTAAGTGACCTGTAGTCACTATTTGAGAAGTACTGGTTTAGATGTACAGTATGGACTATGACCACTGATGCGGAAATAATTATATTCAAATTTTACTTCATTGCACTCCAAGTGACACAGACACTTGGTTTTTACATATATGATGTTGCAACACTGCGGAACAGTTTGGCTGATTTCAGGCCCGTCGCTCGGTGCACAACTGGTCTTAGAGGTTTCACTGTATATTCTCAGTCCACAAAGTATGATGTTAACATTCAGTGCAATACACGAAAGGAAATAAGAGTGACTGTAAAGAAAAGAAAGGACACACACACACACACCCATCCACAGTTAAGTGATGTAACTGGGGGCATATTGGCTTCACTCCATAAAGGTTTTTTCCTCCCCATTCTGCCTGGGTGCCTTTGCAACTCAGCACAATTTGCCTGGCTTCCAAATCGTTTTCCATAGCATGCCTTGCTAACAGTAAAGCTATTGCTTTCTTCCGTCCCTCTCTGTCTCTAAAGCCCCTTTCTTGCTCAGCTCCCTCCAATTTTTGACACTTGAGAGTTTGAACACACCATATTCATTGCATTGATAAAGCAAGATATTCCAATAATTAACCCTGATAAGGCACACCTGTGTAAAAAAACATTGCAGGGCCATTTAGATGGTGACACTTCGAGGATACGACACCTTTTATGTTTGCATTTAAATGGTTCAATTCCTCGTGAAAATGATATAGTATGCATGCCAGTTTTACAAGGCGACAGCCAATGATGCACATCCTTGACAACAACCTCCTCAGCCCGGAAGACAACGTACCCGCCCACTCGAAGCAATAGCGTACACACATTTTTTTCTTTTGCTTCAAAAGGCACAAAAACGCAAACATGAAATATATTTAAATTTAAGATATTATAAAAACAGTAAATTAAAGCCGACTTTCCGCAATGTTTGCTGTTTTGAATGTTTAGCAGCAGTGACTGTGCATGCCCAAAGTGACGTGTGCGAGTGCTGACGTCATCGGAGCAAGAGTGTTCCATTCGAATTGTTGCGGAGCAAGCCCTGCAATCGAATTGTTCTGATTTGGAGGCCACAAAAGTTTGCATCTTTGCCTTCTGTTTTTGCCGTCACCGTTTAAAGGTGAGGCCATTCAATAACACAATCGTTGCGTCTTAGTCTCACATCGTCACCATGTAAACGGCCCTTAACTCTTGACGCTCATCAAGTGCATGTCAAGAGTTTGCAAACAGGTAATCAGAGCAAAGGGTAGCTAATTTTAAGAAACCAGAATATAAAACATGTTTTCAGATATTTCACCTATATTGTCGGTGAGAATCTTTTTTGTAAATACTAATAGCCATTAAATGAAGAAAACAAATAGATGTGTGTTCAAACTTTATATACTATACTAGTATATACAGTACATACTAGTATATAATTAGGGGTGGGACTTTAATATATTAATTTCAATTATTTCGCAGCTACCATAATGACGAAATAACCACATTTAATTAAAATGTAATACCTTGACAAATAATGTGGATTTGTGCAAATCTATATAGTAGTATTGTGCTTGTCTTTAAATAATTTTCCCACAAAACTGAAGCGTACACATTTGTGTCAGTAGCAGCAACATGAAATAACTACTAAAATAAATAACTTTGTGCTAATGAGAAGTACAGTAATATATATTACTTTATAATAATTATTAACACAGTTCACTATATATGTGAATGTTATTTGATTCAAGCATACACTAAAATAATTTCAAATAACACTTTTTGTAACAAATATTGATTCGCAATTAAACTGAGCTTAAATCATTAAAAATAATTTAATTGATTTTAAATATTTACACACGTATATATATATATATATATATATATAATATATATATATATATATATATATATATATATATATATATATATATATATATATATATATATATATATATATATATATATATATATATATATATATTTTTTTTTTTTTTTTTTTTTGTCCCACCCCTGATACACACACATACCTTTTTCTAATGATTGTGACATTTACACCACTCACTAATGACATGCCTCTCCGGTCTTTACTGTAGAATAGTTGAGACGCAATCTAGGCACACACATACTGTACATATGTTTCCAGTATATGATGACTCTTTCTCATAACCTTTCACGTCTATTGCCAAGTGACTTTAATTGGGCTGTATATTTTTTTAATTACAGGATTGTTTTTTTATTCTGTTACATTTGTGTTGCCCTCATTTTGTGTTTTTTCCTCTTGCAGTATATCTCAAATTTAAAACCTCCTTTCGTTTCAGACTATTGAAATTACATACATATTATGCTTGATGACTTTTCTATTTTCTTATTCCTTGCTATGCACCAAACCAAAATCCTTATATTGCTTGTGAAAATAAGTGATAGCTTTGAGTTATTTAGTGTGCCTGTCTTCATTCACTTTGAACAACTCATTAGGCAAAAATGCATTTTCTTTTTATATATATATTGTGTGGTGCTTTTGATGGCAGATTGACATGAATGTATGTTATTCTACTTTCTTCTATTACTAGTTTTTCTATGTCCTGGGACTCTGAAAGCTGTTGGGGAACCCTCCTTTCAATTTGAAGCAGAGCAACAAGCTGGTGCCTGGTGCAAAGATCCACTTCAAGCTGCTGACAAGACCTACTTCATGCCTTGGACTCCTTATAGGACAGACACTCTTATTGAATATTCTTCCCTGGATGACTTCCAAAATGCTCGGCAAACAATTACCTACAAGTTGCCCCACCGAGTGGATGGGACTGGATTTGTGGTTTATGATGGTGCTGTGTTTTTCAACAAAGAGCGCACCCGCAACATAGTCAAGTTTGACCTGCGAACTCGAATCAAAAGTGGGGAAGCGATCATCAACAATGCCAATTACCATGACACGTCACCCTATAAATGGGGTGGTAAAACAGACATTGACCTGGCTGTGGATGAGAACGGCTTGTGGGTAATCTACGCAACAGAGCAGAACAATGGCATGATAGTAATCAGCCAGTTAAATCCCTACACACTCCGTTTTGAGGCTACGTGGGAGACGGCCTATGACAAACGATCTGCCTCCAATGCCTTCATGGCCTGCGGAGTACTCTATGTGGTCCGCTCCACCTATGAAGACAACGAAAGCGAAGTCAGCAAGAGCATGATCGATTATATCTACAACACTAAGCAGAACCGTGGAGAATATGTTGATATCCACTTTCCCAACCAGTACCAGTACATTGCATCTGTGGATTATAATCCGCGAGATAACCAACTCTATGTGTGGAATAATTTTTACATCCTGAGATATAATCTGCAGTTCGGGCCACCTGATCCAGTTTATGGTAAGTAATTAAACTACATTCCAATGACATACCGTCATTGTTCATGTTTTGGCACCTAAGCACCATGTTAACAGTTTAATGCTTTAACAAAAATGGTATCTGTTTAGTATGTACTGTATATGTCGTCTCCAGCGATGCGTAATAGCTGTTGCTCTTGGTATATTCCATTTATGTTTGTGTGCGAATTAACACTTACTCATCAAAATGCATTCTTTTCATAATCATAAAAAAATTCTGTTTTCTTTTTGGAAACAATAATTTTCTAATATAATTGTGGAACTAATACACTTTTTTTTAAAAATTTTTAGAAACTTTGAAGTGTAGGCTCGTGGTAAACAACACCTTGAAGCAAACAGCCATATCATAATGAATCAGTGTCTTGGGGATTTAGGGAGGTTTACCATGTAGACATTGCTCGAGTCGTGCCAAAAGCTCAGGGGACCCTGCCAGTGCCAGTTTTTTTTTTTTTTTTTTTTTTTTTTTTTGTGAAAAAGTATACCCTCAGCCCTGGTAACATACATTCTCAAATCTGGCTTGGGGCAATGTTAGATCATTCCCCATTTAATGCTGAAAATCTAAGTCTGTTCTGGCCATTAAATAAATTCACACAATTTTAAGCAGGAAGGTCTTAACGATGTCAATGTAAGCGACACAAAAGGGGAAAAATATTGTCTCAACCAGCCCTAATCCTATTTGAACAATTTTCTTTTAAGTGAGGAATGAACCTGAGAAGGAGCCTGCAATATACCTTCTTTTTCAGAATATAAAGTAAAAATCTTAATTACCCTCATCATTCCACACCCCTGAATCAATCCATCCATCAATTCAATTCGATAACGATTTTGAGAGCTACGATTCGATTACTGAACGATGATCACGGTATTGACGATGATCACGATTATTGCAATTATCAATGCATCGTACATCACTAATCAATAAAGTAGCCAAACAAATATATGTCAATTATTTATTTAAAATATCCTAATGATTCAACAGGAACAATGGAAACATGCCCAAACAACAAAAAGCTGCCTTTTTTTTTTTTTTTTTTTTTTTTTTTTTTTTTACAAGAAAGTGCAAAACATTAACCATTTTAAAGGCAATACTTATTTCTAAACATGCCTATACAACACACAACAGACTTTTAAATGCTCTTTTTCACAGAAGGTACAAAAACATTAGCTTTTTCAAAGGCAGTACTTATTTCTTTCAACAATACAATAAAATTTACACTGGTGGAATGAATTCCACATTTTCTGGAAACAGTCTTTAGAAATTAGACCATAACCAATATACTAGTACTTTGTTTTCACAGATTTTTGTACTATTTTGCGTGTTTGTAGTGTTACCGCTGTACTTAATCCTGGTTTTAAATGTTCTGCATCTAGAATAACTTTGTACACCACCAAACAACGCATAACTTAACATGGAAATACATGTTAGCGAAGTCGCTAATTAGCATAGCGCTCGGCACAACAACAATAAAGGCTAAACAGTGCAAGAGGGTTTGTGTACTCACTCTTATAGACGCACACATGACTTAGCAACCCGCTCGGGACATTTTTCAATTAACGTGACTTGAACCTACTGCTGGACAATTGAAAGGCAAGAAGCAACGAACTATCCTTCTTCCCTCTCGCTCTAAAAAATGACTTGCTCAGGGAAGCACGACCGCCGGGTTATGCCTGTCTCATAAAAAATGTATTTTCAAGTTTTTTGAAAAGGAGTAAATCTCTCACTCAATAACCAGCTGCATCTATCATAATGTTGTGCATGTGTGCGTCCATTAAAGGTGCCCGGGCAGCAGACGTGTCTTGAATTTTGTTCCGCTACTTGCAGCTGTCATAAAGCTATTAGGGAAAATCATTGTTTTTGAGCATTTATGAATCGTAATCGAATTGTCACGTGTCGATTCGCGATGCATCTAATAATCGATTTTTTTGGCACACCCTTTTTATCTATCCATCCATCCATCCATCCACCCACCCATCCATCCATCCATCCATCCATCCATCCATCCATCCATCCATCCATCCATCCATCCAACAGAGTGCAAACATATTTTTCATTTAAAAAATAAGGAAACTCCCTGACAATAATATGAATAGGTGTGTTGAATCTCTATGTGCTTTTTCCCCCACTTAGTCCCAAAGGAATACTTAGTATGTCAATGCAGTTTATGTAGAAATAATGTTCAGTAATGTATTTTCTCTACTTAATCTTGGCAAGTTTTTGTCTGTTTTGTGTTGATGAAGACTTTGTTCTTCCTTCTTGACAATGAGATATTTACATGTACTTGCTGCTCACTAATGTGCGTCGAGCATCAGTCAATGAGCGCAGGGGAGAATAGCCTGAAATGATCATCAAGATGTCAGTAAACTTGTCCTCCCACATGGCTGATGTTGACACATAAATGATGGGCACTTTGGTTTGCCTGTCGCCAGACAGCCTCTTTGCGATATCTTCATGCTCGGCTCATTGACTTTCGTACAATCACAGTGTTCTAGCTGCACATGTTTTGAGCTACAATGTGATTTACAGAAAAAAAATATAAGCAATAATATTTTAGGTTTGCTGGAGCTCCGAAATGCTGATGAGAACGCTTAAGCATCTAATTGTGCAGAAATATTTTTACATGGCTAATTATAACCGTAATGATGATGTTAAAGCTGCAGACAAATGATCTTCTGTAAGTTTTAATCAAAGGACACACGTACTGTTGAAGATATTACAGCTGCTCGTGATAAATTCAGCAATCAATGAGTACTCCACTCCTAGCCTGCTTCCCTTTGTCTGCATTTGTCAAGTTGCAAAAACACGTCACATTACACACTTGTCTTGGAATTCAATCGCAGCAAAGTGATGTTGAGACCCTGTGTGGCAGACAGTTGGATTGTTGTCAAGTCCAATATCGCTGCTCATGTTGAGGCTAGATCATCTCTTGTAGGATTATGAGGGAGTGGATGGGGTCACATCCAACAAGCGTCTCCACTGGAAGTGGACATTAAATGGGTCAGTAAGTCTCTTGCTTGGCTTTGACCAGAAGCACTATAATCCACTCCTTTACTCATGGCTCTGTGCCTTTGTTCTTCTTGCATACAGGAACTAAAACAGCAACCACATATTCATGTGTCTGTTTTCTTTTGTGCAAAATGATTAAATTAATTACTGTAAATTGTGTTATTCTCACAGAAATCTAATGTTGCACCAATTCTATGGATAGGTCATTCATACCAAGCTCTGAAATGAAACTCTCGAATAAGCACATCGAATGGTTGTTTATTTATTTATTTTAACTGCAAAGGTGCATAAGCGGTCCTTATTTGCTGGCTCAATGTGACACAGGTGAGCTTTGTTAGCTATTTTATTTATCCCTTGTTGCAGGATTACATTCTGAATTACAGCGATATAGAAGCCGCAAGCACCACATATAGTGCTCACACAAATCAAGATCTCCTCTTTTAATTGTCCAAATGTCTATACATTTGCATATGGTTTGAAGCCCCAGTTGCACTCTGAATTTTTTACTGTGTGGAAAAAAAGTACTGGAGAGAAAGACTACATTTATTAAGACAGTAAGGTGCTACTCACAAATGTGCTTGCCCAATTACATACATATGTTGCATATGGGCCAACAAGCACCCTGCACAATGTGAACATATGCATTGGAAGTGTTTTACAGCGCACACATGTTCTTTTGTTACAGTTGCACCAACAAGTGTTCACCCGAGAGAGCCAGACTCTTACCATCTGAAAAATATAAAGCTTTCTGATAAGCATGTCTATGATATATTCCTGTCTTTTATGGCACTTACATGGAGCTCATACTTCACAGGGCAACATTTAGAGAGAACGAAGAAGAGACATAAGAGACTTTCATCAGCACGCTTTCAAAGCAACCAAGGTGTTTGGCTAAAATGTCAGGCACGTGTCACCTCCTTGCTCAATTGAGCAGCAGGCAAGCAAACCTTCGGATGTGTTTAAAACAACCAATTTCATTGTTTGTCTTGACAGTACCCCTAACCTCCTCTTTCTTTTTCCTCTGTCTCCTTTCATATGCCCAAGTAAAAGCTAGCACAAAAGAAGTGTGTACTGATATGTAAAATGACGCTTTTTGGTTTGGTTTCTGAGTTCTGTCATATTCTCAGCTGGCACATCTTATTATTCCTATTTGACTCTCCGTATTGCCGGTTCTGTTTTGGTGATTTCTAGAAATGTGAGCGAAAATTCGGCGCCAAAAGCTTTCGTCCATAAATAGCTAAAATTGCATTTTCAGTTTTCAGTTAACAGGCCGAAAGTTTAACCCCGAAATGTGTGAAGAACCTTAGTCCTCTTGTGATGACGTAATCAAAACACAACGAGCCAACACTACTGGCTCACAGTATTTTGAGGTATCAAAGACATATGTCAATTATTAAATGAAGGAAAATAAATTTGCTTCATCACTGCTACACTCTCGTTCTGAAGTTGCTTTCCTTTGATGTACCACGTCAAATCAAGTACAGTGCATTTGAGCCCGTGCGTGAGTACTTTGGAGTTTACTAGGGGTGCACGATATCCATTTTTTGAAACCGATATCGATAACTTCGTGCTCCTCAAGGCCGATACCGATATAATAACCGATAATATATATAATTTTTTAATGTATATTAGTCGGTCAATATCGTTGACGATGTGTTCCCCTGAACAATGAGCACTGATCTAAAACAAACATAAACCCAACAGGTATTGTGCTTTGTTAGCAGATAAAACATTTGGTGCAACAGGAGAAGAGACTTGTGGTCTTGGTCCATGAAACAACTTTCTTAACCTGGCAATTATAGAACAGCAAGCCTATCAATAACCAAAAGGCCTCTCAATAACTTGTAAACATAACACTGTAAAATGCAAACCTTTGCTAATTGCCATAGTAAGGTTTATAACTCAGTGAAGGAAAAATACGGTCTCTAGAATAGTAACAAAACTTTGCATACTGGCAAAACAGGAGTGGAAACAAACGCACACATCCCAATCCGACACCCAAAATATTATTAAAAGGACCGATAACATATATTGTTATTGGATTTATTGCGATGACGTCATAATTCCTATTATCGGACCGATAATTATCGGACCGATAATTATCGTGCACCTCTAGAGTTTAATCAAGCGAACAGTATCCAAATAAAATAGTGTTTAAAATGCATACATGTGCCTTTCCTGTGGTTTAATACAATACATTTATAGCATGACCACTTCTTCTTTTTGTCAGTTTTTTTCCGTGACTTCCACACCCCCACTGGCAGTCGGCGTTTAATCTGGCCATGAACGACTTCGCTCGGCTTCATCTCCGCTAGAACTCGGCCCAGTCGCCTAGTTCTCGATCGATTCTACTTGTCCACAAGAAAATGCCAAGTCTTATTTTAAGGAGTAAGAGTGATTGAAAGAGTCTTTTAGAGAGCTTTAGTATTTTTGGTGAAAACGGATTAGCTTTTTGTTATTGTTGTGAACTACAGTTCCACACAAATGTACGTCGATATCTCATTTAGCTTAGCAATTGTAGGCGTGAGGCCCATTTTTCGAATGTCCCAAATTGTCGTGTCTTGTAATTACTGATGAGATGCAAAATCTGACAAACTCCTTGAACGCACCCTCCCATGGGGTTTCAGAATCGGTACCTTTCAAACTGAATTTCTCAAGCCTCTAGGGTTGTAGAACAAATGCCAGGGCAAAGGGCATTAATTGGAAAATAGTGGTTTTTTAAAAAAAATAATTAATTAAATGAAATAATATGTGTGTTATATATATGTGTATTTTTGGCCTTTCGGTTTTTCTGCCAAGTGTTTCCAATATTCGTTTTCGGCCAAGAATTTTACATCCAAAGCATTTTAATTTGTACATCCCATGTGATTTTTCCTTTTCCCTCTAGAGTAACTTATATTACCTCTTAAAATCTCAATTCCCTAAGGGTGCATAGTAACTTAATTAGACTGCTATCTTAAAAGGTACTGCTGTTCCTCCTTATTATGCAATTGCACCTTTTTGGCTGTCGGGCGAAAAAAAGTTGTTTCTAGTACACTAGTGTAGATTGTTCTTTCAACAAAATGTACTCCGACTCTATTGTAGTACAATCAGGGCCGGCCCAGGCCATTTGGGGGCCCTATGGAAAATAATGCCAAGGGGCCCATATTTTTGGCACACCATTTTGTCACAGTGTACTGTGAAACCCATACATGCAATCCAACTCATACGTCTGTATTTTGTATATTAATCAGATTTTGTTGCACTGCATACTTCAAACTTATCGCCCCAAATGATTGTCAGTGCTTACAGTAGATAGCGCCAAACCTTTTATTAAAAGAGGGAAAAGAAAGAAGTATTTTTTTAAGCTTGGCAGTAAGTATCAAAACTCACAAAAGTCAAATAAAGCAAACTGTTGTAAACAAAATAGAATATAAATTAAACAATTCCCAGATTGGGGGCCTCCTCGTGGTCTGGGGCCCTAAGCAGCTGCGTAGTCTGTGTATAGGTTGGGCCGGCCCTGAGTACAATTTCCGACACTGTTCTCACATTCAAGAGGGTACATCCACATTGGTCATTGGTGTTTTTTTTTTTTTTTGGCACTTCTGAAGTAAAATCTAAAGCCTTCGTCAAACTGTCCAAATCATACCAAATGAGCGCTGCAGACTAAATGACAGGATTTAAGCAAATCCTTAGCTGTGCCTTTGGGAAAATGTACAAAGAAGGCTGTCACACATGTTTAGTTGAGATTTTTTTTGGGACAGTTCAATTCTATTTATTTATTTATTTATTTTGATAACTGCAGTAGATTATTGCACAAAAACTGTTTATGAGAACTTGTTTTGCATGGTTGCAATCATCCAAATGTGTCACCACTAGTCATCCATAACTTTGTAACTTGTTTTCATAATCCCAAATTGTTCCAAAAGAGTTGCGAAGGTTCCTGGGTGGGGGAGGGTGTCTGTGTGTGGTGCCCACTACGTGACCAAGAGCAGAGAGCTTGTTGAAGGTCTTTACATTGCCACCTGGTCTTTACACATCACATGATGGGTAGAATTTCATCTCAGTTTACCAGAGATAACTGGAACTGTGAAGTAAAGGCTTACCCTAGCAATGTAAAGGAATGACTGTGTAAAGGCCAGCTTTTACTGCCCTCTGTCACTTGTTCTTCTTCCCATGTACCTTTTTTTATCTGGTCTCATACTTGAACTGTTGGCATCGTAAGTCGTCACGCTAAGTTAGGGTATGTGGAGGAAGTCAACTGAAGTGATGAAATCCTTCATTATGGATTTATAGGTCTCTTCACAGGCCTGTGATGTAATGCTCTGAGAGAACAACCCTGTGTCTGTTAGATTCATCTTAAGTTCTGGGTGTGAGGCCAGGGCATCACCTGTTTCTTGCACGTAACATCATAAGACATAAAGGCCAGTTGTTGTTTGCCCAACCCCTTCCTCTTCAACCACACATTTGCACAAATAAACCTCAAGAGGGTTTATGAAATTCTGAACTTGCATTTGACATATCCACAAAGACTAAAAACTGAGGCTGAATGAAACATACCTGGGGTTAAGATTTACACTCACAAAGAGTTGTTTTACAAGAACAAGTGTAAAGGGCATGATTATAGTTTTACTGAGCTTTGTAGCCAATAGGATTCACAGTCTCTTGTTTGATTACAGTCTGAGCAAGAAACAAGCTGTATTCAAATGCTATTATTCGTCAGACTTTACATTGGTCATCGTCACTCCCCACCATGCGTTTGAAAATGTATTCACGTCGGCCTCATTATTGTTTTTCCTACTTTTCACCAATGTGTGACTTTTCTTATTGCAAAATGTGTGTGGAGAACATTGGCACATCAGCATGTGAGCCTGAGTGTACACTGTTCCCAAAAATAGACTTACCCCTGTCTGCACAGCATTAAATATCAGTCTGCTCGGCACATTTGGAGTTAATACTTGAAATTTGAAGCACGTACAGTCCAGAGAAAAGCTGCGGGAGGGGTCGGGCAAGCAGTAGTCTGGCAGCTGCTATGTCTGTTCTTTTTATTTTGCTGTCAAGGTGTAGATTACTTCGCAATAAATAAATCTACACACAAATTCACATTTGATGTATGGGAAATATTAGAGACAACAATAACTGACATAAATTAACTAATGTTCCCTGAGATGTGAACATGTAGTATATATTTTGCCCCAACTCCAATGCAGATGACTCGTGGGAAATTATTAGTTGTTGTTTTTTTCTCCTTGTGTTTTCCTCATATTTGTTGCTGATACACAAGCAATCAAATGAGGTCTTCCCGCTTCCCATCCGCAGATGCAACAGAGAGTGAAAGAAGTGTAATCCAATTTCCTTTGGGTATTATCGCTGTTATTGGCAGATATCTGCATGCATCACCAACATACAGTGTTTTGAATTACAGCTCTGCTTTGTAGTCGAGAACAATTCCAAAAGTGTAGAGTATAACAAAAGAACAAACTGAAATGTAAGGGTGAGATATAGTTGCGAGAGAGTGAGAGAGATAGAGGAAATCATTTATAATTTTATCACTGTTCATAACCCAAAAGCTACTGGGTTCTTTATTTATTGTACGTCTACTAGGTTCTTTGTAAAAGACCGAGCACGACTTCTTTACGAAGGCAACACAATGCTTGTTATGTTTGGCGTATATTTACTTTTAACTTTATCAGTTTCTCCACCATTACAGTATAAGACTTTTACCACCCAAGAGCATTAGATAATTACAGTAAATCTCCCAAAAAATGAGTGCATTTCTTTCTAAGAGGCCTTGCTTGGAATCATCTGGAGATTATATTACATTAGAAATGTATGCAGGTTTATGCTGTGTAATATTGATAAAATGTGTATCCTGTTTTTCCATGACTGGGAACTGAAAAAGAAACACTGTTTGACCGTAGTTTCAAGTGGATTAGGGAAGATAAAGATTATCCTACTGAGCCCTAAACTCTTGTTTGTGATGTATTTTTACATTCTACTTGCTTTTAGGGATTTACTAGCTCTAATACACTAAGTGTATGATATCAAATCAGACAAGAGACAACAAATTTTATGAAAATATAATAACCTAATGAGCAATAATCCCAAGAAGCTTTTATTTTTTTTTATTTGTAGGGAATATATTTTAAATGATATTCTGGTTATTATGTGTGGGTGTCCAATTGTACTCATAAGTACTATCCATCAACAAAATATTTAATTTGTAATTTTGTAACCTGTAATTCAGGTTTCTACTCAGGTGACTTGAAGTTCCGCTCTGAAACCCCCAATTTGGCCAAATTTCAAAATTGTCCGATATGCATGTGTGATACATCATTGGAAAGCATAAAATCTCAATTTTCTGGGGGAAGAAAACATTTGAACGTGAGGGCATTTTTTTTTTTTTTTTTTTTTAAGAAAATGTTTTTTTTAAACAGCTAAACAGCTTCGATCCAAAAACTCTATGAAGCATGTATCACCGAGTGTCAAGACAAAGCTCTGAATAGCGACAGCTGGATTTTGGGGGGCTTTTACAGGTGAGATATGGTAATATAACAAGGTTTGCGATGCAGAAATCACAGACATCAAGGAGTGGTCGAGATTTTCATTTTCATATATTTTTCCCTTTTAAATGTTTTTTTTTTTTTGATTTATTTTTCTTTGTTTGGATTGATTACCATCTAAAATATTGGAGAAAATACGACGGTAATGAAAAAAAAAACACAAATAAGCGAAAGTTATGAGGCAGATATATGTGACTTTTTTACAGACGCCAATTTTTTCATTGCGACGTAATTTGTTTAAAAGTTTAAAATATGGGAGAGAATAGTTTTTATTTTTTTTAACTAAATATTAGACGTCAATTTATGATTCAAAGCTAAAATTAATAATAAATGATAATAAATAAATATGATTATTTACCTTCTTCTTATGGCTAGGTTGGAACAAAGCGGTTGTGTGATGTATATAAACGGGTGTTTCCAGGGTAAAACGGACAAATTAAAAATAGTTGGGGGCTTATTGCGCCATGAATCTGCTATGGCAGCATATAGACACATTGTTCAGTCAAACAATACAGTTCTTTTTGCTTAAAATACAGCAGTTTATTTTAGAGAGGGGTGCAAGAGCAGAAACTGCTTTTTCAGTGTTGTCTGTGTTTTCCGCCATATACAGTCTTTATATTTCAAATAATTTGACACATACAGCTTTAAGATTTTTTGTCATTCCTGGCATTTGAGTTTGTTTTAATGATGACATATCAATGAGCAAAATACTTGGTAGGCCTTTACTGATCTTGTGAAGAATGCCGTCATTTTGCTTGGAAATAATGCATAAATCAAGCTTGCTTAATACGAACAACTGGTATTTGTGGCATTTATTTCAGACCATAAACATAATTAATAAAAATTACAAATTAAATATTTTGTTGATGTATAGTACTTATGAGTACAATGGGACACCCACACATAATAACCAGAATTGTCATGAATATAACCTAATGCTTCTGATATGTGGTGATATACTGTACTGTCACTTATGTCACTTTTGATGCAAAGTTGACATTGTTTAAAATTTTTACAGGTTTGGGTTTAGAATTAGGTTTAAAGTTAGGGCTAGAACACTTGATGACATCCGTCGTAAGCATTCATTCATGCTCACGACAGGTAGCGTGTCATGATCACGACAGTCTTATGACACTTCCATAAGAAACATTATTTCTTTCTTTTTGGGTAGATATTGGGTTTTTTCTCTCTCAATGCATACATTTCAAAATACTGTCACAACGATAACAATGTTTTGAGTGGCCCACACGATTGATGCCATGTCTGTTTATACTGAAGTTAGATTAATGCACAAATTTTATTTTATTTTAATCTGAGCTATTTTTAATATCATTAAATATATTGAGTGGCATTATATTCAATTATACAGGCAATTATACAGGATAAAGACAGGCTTTACAGAGGGAGTTAACCATTTTGTATGTTTCCAACCTTTTCTGTCTGACTAGCTGTATTATATGTATAGCATGTTGTCAGCTGTTCTTGCAAAAATGAATTTTTTTTTTTTTTTTTTTTTTTCTAAAGATGATCCTTCTCTGGATTCAATAGTTATATGTACCAACTGATCTATTCTTGATAATTGTAGTGTTAACGGCAATCAAAAGAAGACGATGACGACTGATGTTTTGTGTTTTAATTGATTTTGATTTAACCATGCTATTAACATATCGAGCCTGCTTGATGTATCATTACACCCCTAGTACGCAATACGTGATTCATATGCTTTTTGGACTCAAATTAAAAGTATAGTAGACCATTAGACTTATCAAATGTGCTTAGTCTAGGTATGTAAAACTACCGTGATGTGTCAGTTTTCATTTATCACCCTGAAATGACTCCATCCTGGTGATGTCTAATGACAGGTCTGTGTGCATGCACTAGGGGTGTGCCATCTTAGGCACCTGACGATTTGATTCAATTACGATTCAGAGGACAATGATCCGATTATTAAACAATGATCGCGGTATTGACGATGATCGCGATTGTCACGATTATCCATGCATCATGCATTACTACTTAATACAGTAGCCAAACAAATTTATGTCCATTATTTAAAATATCCTAATGATTCAACAGGAACAATGGAAACATGCCCATACAACAAAAAGCTGCTCTTAAGCTGCTTTTTTATTATTATTATTATTTTTTTTTTTTTTACATGAAAGTTAAAAAATATTAACCATTTTAAAGGGAGTACTTATTTCTCTCAACAATACAATAGAATTCACACAGGTGGAATGAATTCCACATTTTCTGGAAACACAAGTGTCTTTAGAAATAAGACTTCTTTTAACCAATATACTTTGTTTTCACAGTATTCTGTAGTATTTCGCATGTTTGTAGTGTTACTGCTGTACTTAATCGTGGTTGGATACGTTCTGCATATGAAATACACGTTAGCGAATTAGCTAATTAGCTTAGTGCTCAGCGCTAACTATTAACATCTCAAAAACAACAACAATAAAGGTTAAACAGTACAAGAGGGTTCGTGTACTCACCTCTTTTAGAGCCACATGGGTCTTAGCAGCACACTCAGGACATTTTTCAATTGAAATGCCTTAAAACTACTGCTGGACATCTAAATGACAAGAAGCAGCAAACTATCTCTCTTCCCCTCTCGCTCTAAAAAAAATAACTTGGGCAGAAAAGTGCGACCACCGGGTTGCGCATCTGGACCTTCCTCTCTCATACACAAATTTATTTTCCAGTCTTTTAAAAAGGAGTAAATCTCTCTCCCAGTAACCAGCAGCATCCATCATAACGTGCAGGCGACTGTTAACGGTGCCCGGCAGCAGACGTATCTTGAATTTCGTTCTGCTAAGAGCGGCTGCCATAAAGTTATGAGGGAAAAACATCGTTTTTGAACCTTTATGAATCGTAATCGAATCGTCACGTGTCGAATCGCGATGCATGTCATAATCGATTTTTTGGAACTCCTCTAGCATGCATGTGTGTTCATTTTCTGGAGCACTGCGTATACTCAACAAGCCAAGTTGCTCTCCTCCTTTTCGTCTTTTGCGTTCCCGTCTCATTGTCTGACATCAGTTGTTTACCTTTCACACCACTTCACACAACTGTTGTGATTGTATACTCGAGTGCAACATGTTGGTGTCGCACAAAATGCACAAAGAGGTTAAGAATTAAGTATGTTCTTAATATAAGCAGGGCTTTGGAGGATGTTGCTGCGTGCACTCACGCTCTATGACATCTTACTGAAGGGTCCCTTGAGGTTAATGCAGCACATACTGTACATAATAATCAAAGTTCTCGTCCTGCTACAACTCAAGGCCCAAAAGTGTTTTTATAGTCAAAGCTAATATTCAGACATTTGTTTCCAGATTAATGGCCAACAGAAGATACTAAAAACATATACATTTCATTTAACAAGAGGTTAAGTAATACCTTTGGGTTTATCCCTGGCAGTTTTTATTGGATTAAATTAAACCCAAATATGGCATAAAGGTAATAAGATTATTATGCTGTTGTCAGGATTACAGACAGGCCGCAAACTGTATGTACACAAACAGCAGTGGTCAGAGGGGCTGCATTGTTAATGTGGGCATCTACCTGGGCACTAGAGCCTGCATTCATATTAGCCTCTTTCTCACACTAGATGTATTAATGTATTTAGGCATGTGCCGGTATGAGATTTTCACGGTACGATAACCGTGAGCAAAAATACCGTGGTTTCACGGTATCACGGTATTGCAATTATAGCTCCAAAATTTTGAGATGTATGGGTTAAATTTTTTTTTTTTTTAAATCCATTGAACAGGATTTTTTTCAAAACATATTTGCAAATTGGAACATGAATATAATGTGAAAATAAATAAATTAACAAAAAATAACAAATATTATATAAAATTAAAATAAATAGAACCTAGACTATACCCACAGCCACAGCTCAAGTTGCTCAATTTTAGAGTAAGAACAAAATAATTGCTATAAAAAGTAAAAACACTTCTAAATAAAATTAAAAATATATACTGTATGACTTTTTTTGAGGGGGGAAGCTCAAGTGAAGTTTCACCATTTTCAGCCACTGTGTCAACTCTAGTCTACATGATGCCATGCCTTTGTGTTAAAAAGAACAAAGAATTCATAAGTTAATAAGTTAGTTAAAAATGTATAAGTTAGTTTTATAAATTAGTTAAAATGTAAATATTGTTGAGGAAAGGTTTCATCTAAAAAAAAAAAAAAAAAAGTGAGGAGTGAGACCTTCTCTCTCAATTAGCGATCTTTGACGCGTTTCTTTTTCTTCCCCCCTGCATTCAAGCTTTTCTCTCACTCAGCGGCTGTGAGACATAAAAGAAGCTGCTTTCCCAGTTTAGCCTAGGCTAACATTCGTCTTTGTAAGTTTTAGTTAGTTTGTATATTGAATTTGAAAGGAAAATGTGTGTTTTGTTTTTGGCGAACTTTTTAATGGAGCTACTGCTATCCTGTTGAACCCCTAATCACACGTGGAAAAATACAATTGTACAGCGTTTTAAATGTATTTATTTGTATATTTCACCACGATTTGAGAGCTCAATAAATTGAAGAAAAGTACGCCTTGTGTTTGGAGGATTTGTTTTTGGGTTTGCTGGCTGTTTAGTGACACTCACGGCAACAAACGGGAAGGGGTGAGCGGTGCTGCACCAAGCCACTTCGGCTGCATTTTGGCACATGAAAAATAGCGAATACCGTACTAAGGTATGACGGAAAATTTTAGTGGTTTTGAAACCGCGACGTTTTCACACCACGGTAAACCGTGAAACCGGTAACCGGCACATGTCTAAATGTATTCATTATAAACCTCCCAAAAGGAATATGTTAGTAGTTTCATTAATACTGATTTAATTTAGTGTTTTTATTCATGTGGATATTTTAGATGTAGGATTTTCTTGTCCGCACACTATTGTCAGAGCGTTTATTTTTATTGATTGATTTATTGGGGTGAAATCCTTAATCACTTTGCCTAAGCAATGAATGAATGATATTCTGAATATGTTGTGAAGACCAACCCGACCAAGGTTATATTGGCAGAGCAAATGCTATCAATACAGATGTTGTGTACTGTACATGTACAGTGAATTTTTTGGGGCGAGCAACATTTTGAAACTTTGCACTATAGTAGTATTTATTATCTTGGTATATACTGTTAACTGTAAATAGTAGAGCCCAACCAACAAATCGATGAGCTGCTCAATAAGACGATTATAGAACATCAACGTTAAATCAACATCAGACAATATATATTTATAAGCTTTTGAATCGATCAATTGAACTGAATAAACTGGACTGTTGTGGTTGTCTTAGAAGACTTTTCGCCTGAGGCTAGTTGTGTCCTAAATTGGTGTATGAGCTGTTGAAGCCTCGTAGAATAAGAAGCAAAACATCTTCTAAGAAAACACCCAACATTCCAGTGGTGATAGCTTCAATGCATGGATGAAGAAGAATATGCTTTGTGTTGTGTTCGGGTCGAAATTGACCCAAATGAGTATGCAAAAACTTAAAACCAGGCCAATCTTGACCAAAAAAAACAATATGCTGCAATGTTTTAGTATTTTCAGGGTTAAACCACTGATCAAATTTTATCCACTAGGAAAAAACGTGGGCAGATTGCTAACAATCTAAAGAATCTGGGCGTTACTAGGCATGTGCCGACAACCGGTTTCAAGGTATACCGTGGTATGAAAACATTTTCCGTCATACCGTCCCTAAGGTATTAGCTATTTTTTATGTACCATAAATGCAGGGAGATATCTCTCGCTTGCAGCTGCAAGGCTCAACGCTCCCCCACCGGTTGTTGCTCAGTGTCAGTGAGTCAGGTTAAACTCCTGAACTTTTGTCCCCCATCGGAGAAAACGAAATCGCTGGTATGGGAATAGTTCGGCTACAGAAAAGTTACAGACGGCCACGGCTTAGACGAGGAGGGCCAACCAACATGTAAAACATGTTTGCGGAGGGTGGCTGTCGAGGAGGAAATACCTCCAATATGATTTTGCATTTATACAAAATTAAAGCTTAGTAAACAATGTCATGAATGTTTCCCACCACCTACGAGAGTTAACTCCAGCATGTTTAGTGTGTCTAGCAATGGTAAAACGTGGTGTTTTACATTATATTTATGTTCCAATTTGCTAATATGTTTTTAAAAATAAAAATCCCTTTCATAGGGGGAAAAAAAACTCAGATATCTCAAAGTAACACATTTTAGAGCTGTAATTGCAATACCGTGATACCATGAAACGTTATATTTTTGCTTAAGGTTATCATACCGTCAGAATCTCATACCGGAACATGCCTAAGTGTGACTATGTTCTGCAATTTGAGAAAGGGAGAAAGAGATGTGCTTATTTTCATAATCCTTGTAAACACAACCTAAACATATGTTTACTAAGAATACCGTAGTCTGTTTCAATGCTTGTGACAATTGCAGTTAGCAAAAAAATGTAGAGGTAAAAAAGGGAAAGATATTGTTTGATGAAAAGTAACAAGATTGTATGGCTTAAAAAGCTTCCCAGAGATATGAGTGAAAATGTGTGAGATATGCTGACAAGACATAGTAAATTGACATGCCAGAAGAATGTACTTGGATTACAGTGAATGCCGCGTTTATCTACCGACTTGAATCACAAGTCCATTATCTTAAATCCTTCTGCCAAACTGCAGATTGAGTTTCATTTTATTTCTGTCTGGATTCCCCACGCATGGACAGAAATTGTATGCTTATCATGTTGTACTTTGGAAATAAGACACCTATGAAGGGACTTGTTATACAAAGGCATTCCAGATTTTTGAAAAAGCAACAATTGAAGGTAAAAATTGTAAGCTATTTTACCTGAGTCAGTAGTGATAAACAACAGGACAATGAAACAGGCATTTCTGATGTCCAAGTGTAAATACTAGTTCAGAACAGACACGAAGCACAGGTTTTCTTGAGTGCTTAGACAGACTGCACAACTGGATGTGCTTTTTTCAGAAGAGGATTGAATAAGGCTTAGGTTAAAGCAGACATATGATCGATGTGTGTTTTGCTGTATATCAGTCTACACATAAATTTCCGCAGGTCAACAGAATCTAATGTGCTACAAGGTTCAGCTTGCCTCAAAGGCTGACTTTGATATTAGGGCTTGTGCGTAAAAGTTGGGGAGGAAGGTTGTCAGGAGCACGCTTCAGTCAGTCACACTATCCATTCGTGAACAATAGAATGGGGTGTTCCTGTTTCTCCTCCAATCCGGTCCAAAGACAGATGCTGCCTTCTATGTTTCCAACCATACCACATTCGATCGAATTTTTCTTGTCATCACATCAATGTGCACCTCCTCTCCATCCCTTTCTCTTACCCCTCATCGTCTCTTGTCCTGTGCCGCCGACTCCCTCCTTCCTTCACTGGCTCGCTGTCAGGTTGTTTCATCGATGTTTTCACTACAGGGGTTACATCGCTTCGAGCGGCCGGGCTTGGCTTGCGCGCTGTAGCAGCGCCTCTCGCCGCACGCTCCACAGGCGGCCTAATGGAGAAAATCAAAGTACTCAAATGCGATTAGATTCATCGTGCACATTGCATCCCAATTAAAGGCCCTGCCATTGATAAAAGATGCCCATTTTCAATCCTACCTCTTAAATATCTTGAGATCTGTATCAATTAGCATCATGTAATTTATATGTGATGAGACTATCCTTTGTTCATTTTTTTGGTTCAATTGAATCCCACCAGTTTGCAAACACGTTATGTTAAGTGCAAAACTCATCATTTTGGTTGTCTTATAACAATACTTTTGAGAAACAATAGCTTTCAATGCTATTTAATTTTGCTCTACCAAACTAGAACTTAACTTTACATCTCATCTGTCATTTAAGGCGTTATTTTGATGATGCAATGAGTATAGTAACTTGTGCCAACCAAGTAAGCGTGGGAAAGTGTGAGGAGATGTAGGTGGCTAACAGCAGAAAAAAAAAGGAATAATTTGGAAAGAATTGTCTCCATTATACTTTTCAAGATCTAGATATATTTAACTATATAAACAAAGTATTGTTTAAACATGCTTGTTCTGATTGAATGATGGTATGTCCAGACCATGTATTTCCAGTTACGGTTTAGCCTAGTGTATCACATAGTATGTCATGTTCAATGTAAGGAGAGTAGTTTACTACTTTCTGCTTTCCTGGGACTGAAACATATTGTTTTTCCTTGCGGCGTTGCATGACATACTGTGCACCTGCCTTATCAGAAGTAAAGTTGCAGGCAAGCGTGAGTGGAAAATGGATGTTGAGGTAGGACGGCAACGCACTCATTTTTGTGTCGCTCTGGTGAGAATTAATCATCTGTCCCTCACAATATACCAGGCAGAAATGATTGCAAGCCAGAGAATGTTACTGTAATTATTGTCTTGCTCACTGCAGACTCAGAGCCCTGTATAAGCCGTCGTCAACGGGAAGGCAAATACGCTTGTTGAACAAAGCACTTAGCTGCAATTTACACAACAGGATACTTGGATGTATAAGCAATAGAGTGTTGAACATGACGAGGAAAGGGAAAAAAATCGGAAATGTTACTTATGGGGGGAGCTATTAAGTTTTAAGCAGCACACGAGGGCATCTGCCCACCAGAAGGCCTGGCGTTGACTAGCTGCTAAAATTTTACCGCTATAGTTGATATATTCCACATTAAGGACCGCGGGGGTGCCACACTAATGAGCTGACCTTAAAGTGCACCAGCACAGCATAACATGTTTTAATACAGCATGATTAATATATGTGAATCTTACTTTCTTTTTCCTGCAACTTATAAGTTTTGAACTTAACAAAAAAAAGAGAAAAATGGCATCACATCCTTTAATACAATTGCATCTGGTGTTGTTGCAGGTCCACCTTTATCTCAAGCCACCGTATCCCCCCAGCCTCTGAGAACTACAACCACCACCACAACAACTACAGTGCACCGGGGTGTGGCCAACAACACCACCACCACAACAGGGCCCAAGGAGGGCAGCAAGGGAGCGGCCAGGCCTCCTCCTGCGATTTTGCAGACTACATCCCCTCCGCCCCTCGAGTCGTTCCCTTTGCCCGAGCGCTACTGTGAGGCCACCGAGAGAAGAGAGATCATGTGGCCTCAGACCCAGCGGGGCATGCTGGTGGAGCGACCTTGTCCCAAGGGAACGCGAGGTAAACAGGGCCGATCTCATCTCATGGGCCTGCCAACATGTTGTACCTCTTGAGAGAACAGCCGGGTTTGCTAGACGTGTCTGATATGTCAATTTGCCGTGTCTCTTTATGTGTAGAGTCCTAATGAGAGTGTAAGGATTCAGTGAAGACAGTTCCTAACAGAGTGCCTTTTGCCGCTGTCGTGTCCAAACATAATTAAGCAATCTGTAATGGCTCTGTTGCAGGCTCAGCTGTTTGTGCCCAGAACCCAGCATGGCGACATGCACTCTCATTGGATTGAGTGTGAAATTCTTTTTGGCCGCATAGCTAATTAGGACAGAACATGCTTACTGATTATGAGCAAAAATAGACACAAGGTGTTTAAAGAACTGCATAGGTTCGTTTGATTGAGCTCTTGTTCTTGTTTTTCCCTAAAGGCACAGCATCTTATTTATGTGTACGTTCCACTGGGGCCTGGCACCCTAAGGGCCCCGATCTCAGCAACTGTACCTCTCACTGGGTTAACCAGGTTGCCCAGAAGGTGAGTGTGATATATACTTATGTTTGTCTTTACAGTGAACAGCGTTATATTAAGAAATAGAATCAAGATATGAGTCTGAAAAATAAAGACCCGTTTGATGATTTTCAGTTATTTCACACAAACATTATGATGACAGTGGTATGCCGTGTCTTAAACAGCCTTACAGTCAAATACACTATTTGCACTCTAATGCATATGGAAGTAGTTAGAAACAAGCCTGTTAATTGCAAATCTGTCTTCATGCATCCCTGTAAACATGATTAATTTTCCCTCCCTGCAGATCCGCAGTGGTGAAAACGCAGCAAACCTAGCTAACGAGTTATCAAAGCACACGAAAAGTCCCATCTACGCAGGAGACGTCAGTTCTTCTGTGCGCCTCATGGAGCAGCTGGTGGACATCCTGGATGCACAGCTGCAGGAACTCAGACCTAGTGAGAAGGACTCTGCAGGACGGAGCTTCAATAAGGTAACAATGCCTGTTTAAAATAATAATAATAAATAACAAAACATCAGCAAAGAGTGCAACCCCCAAAGTATGCTGCTCCAGAATATAATGCAATGTGATTTTTTTCTGAGTGTTCTATGGAAGGATGAAGCTTTTATTGGCACTAATTTGTCAATTTAATGCATATCATCATCAGCCCTATTTTCTGTAGTCAAGCGGCTGGTAAAAGGTCAATTTATAGTTGTATTGAGTTCATTTTGTCTACACTTATAGATTAGTCACATTTTTCTTTTATCCCAGACAATAGTTATAGGTGGTTTAATTACCTGACATGTTTCGGCGAATACTTCCGCCTTCAGATAATTTAACCACCTATAACTATTGTCTGGGATAAAAGAAAAATTCGACTAAGGTCAATTTATAGCTTGGTCATTTTTGCCTCTGATGTAGCAGTGTCTCTAAATGAAATTTTAAAAGATGCTGCTGATCCGCGGAACTCTCTGCACTATCTGTTTTAGATTTAAACTGAAAAAAATAAGTGAACAATTTCTTTTCAGTTATATCGACATTTTCAAAAGACTTTACTTCATGAAACCTCCGTGAGCTATTTCTTGATTTATTGGTTGGTCCATTTTGAGACATGCTGCTGATACCTGTAGCTACTTGCACTTTTTGTGTCATATTTTGAAAACAAAGTTGTCTATCGTCCAAAATAGATTGGCAGAAATAGATCAATAACATTTGTAAAACTGATGCTTAATGAACACATGCTTTAAGGCATTTTGATTGAAGTGTTGAACTTTGTATTACTTACGATTTTGATGCCAGTATTTTCCTGTTTAAAAGAACATCTGCTCAAACTATCAACCTCCTTGACTACTATTACTGATATGTCCTGAAAGAAATATCTTTTAAACAGTAGTTTTATGGTCATAATCACAGTTTTCCTCTGCAATTCTTGCCCTATTCTGTGGTGGTGTCACAATAAAATCCACAAAAAGACAAAAGAAAAAGGCAAAGTCTATAGAGTTTAGTGCTAAATGTTATGTAATACATAATGGTGGCTTTACCCTTAAGGATTTGTGGCTTTTTGAAGCATACTTTACACCATACTGTAATTGTATCTAACTCTAATTTATGAGATTCTACAGTGCATCGGTGTCACTCTGCCTCCTTTCTTTTTAATGTCAAATTTAAAAACAAGAGTCTAATACACTCATAGAGTTTATGCATTGATCAATGTCATTCAAATGCCTCATTATTCATTGACATTCAGTTAAGAATGTAAGAGTCATTCATGAAATTGGGATTGTGTATCCATTCTGTCAGGCTTACTTAGACGTCAAATCATTTGTCTTTCTGTCTTATCTCCTCTTTTTCTTGTTGAATTAAAACAAACAAACAAAAAAGCTTCAAAAACGAGAAAGGACATGCAGGGCATACATGAAGGTACTGGAGACATGCTCTTGTCCCCTAAACCCCATGCTTGCTGCCGCCCCCTCCTCTATGCCTGTGCTATAAAATCAGCTCACAATCTGCAGCATGAACCTTTTTGTTTGTTTTATTTGATCAGATTTTTAACCAGCAAGCTTTCACTCTTCCCTTTGTTGGTTAAGTTAATTCCATACACACAATAACTATACATTTAAGTCAAATGTACAAAATACAATCATTTGCAGTTGCAAAGTTGGCACTGTGTCATAAATGTCTTTTGTTAAATGTCTTCGTCTGGATTCTGGCCCAAGATTGCACATCAGGAGTCTTAAAATCCAGTCTACTATATCATGTCCTTACATCACACTTATTTTGTTGCCTTTGTAAATTTTTCAGGGTTATTATAATGAAGTTACTTTAAAACTAATCCCACTTTACTCATACTTTTTTTTTTCTTTTCAAGGACCCCCATCACCTGGCTTTTTATCATGCACAAAGTCAAAACTTTACCTTGCGTTTCACAATAACAGGTTTGAGGTCATAGGAGTAATTGTTTTGTGTAAATTGGTGCAATTGGTTCCACCTGGGTAATAGGGTTGCTTAGGCCAAACCTTCTTTTCTCCAATGAATGCCGTCACGTGTTTATCCATCACAGTGTTTTGTCCAAATATATCCCTCCACCTCCAGGGACGTCAGCGTCCTCCGCCTGCCACCAAAGTCAACACCTTCCTCCATGCAGATCTGTCTTTTGGGACTGTATTAAAACAGATTGAGCAAAGTCATAAGCCACACTTGGATATAAGGAATGACTAAATGCCTGATGAAACGACAAATCCCTCCAAATATGTTCCAAAATATTTGTGCTGTCATGTTTTAGTTAACAGTGCTACATGCACCAGGAAGCGTGTAAGCTGCATGTCCTCCCTTTCCATCTGTAGCTTTGCCCCGTCTTCAGGGAATAATTTTGGGTATCTGAGGATTTTTGTCTTTTCGTCTCAAAATAATATTTGTAAGGGCAGATGTGTTAAATCGGGTTGACATTGGGAAGCATAACTTAGTTCATTCGTAGTTTATTGGTAACTTGGTTCTCAAACAACCATGGAAGCAAGCATTTATGGACCTCGCATTGTGCAGTCGGGCACAGTGGCGAACACCCCTATACTATTGCCATCAAAGTTGGAAATTGTCCAAAATATCTATGTAAGATGAAGAATGACCTCGACTTGCACAACCACTGATTGATCACATAATAAATGAAGAGGATCTCCAAATGCATTTGTCAATGCAGTCTTCTTATACATACTGACAGTGCGACGGAAGATCTGGCATGGAGATTGATGACCAAGCTTTATCTGATACCTGCCATATTTGATGCACACACATCACTTTAGCTGCCCTCGCCACGCACTGCATCCTTTACTGAACCCGTCACTGACATTGATTACTTGATTAGACATATTGATCAGGCTATGAAGAAAGATCAAGTAAATGCACGTTTCGAGGTTTAGTCCACCCCAAAAATATTAGCAGGAGGTGGGTCTAAATAGGAACTGCACTCAGTAGAAACTGTAAAATGTTGAATTCACAGTTATGCAGTATATGATCTTTAGCACAGGTTTACAGCAAGTAGTGAGGTTCTTATAAGCAAAAGGCAACTTTTCCAATTACAGTAAAGATACATTTAATTGAAGAAAGCTTTTAGTACTTGAAGTGTCATCATGCTTTCGAGTTAATATGCCGTTATTGAGCCAGACCTGCGCACTGTCTACTCTTTGACCATCACCCTGATGAGACATCCTTGAAAAAGAAACAGAATCTGCCTGACCTTGTAATCCATAGTTTTAGTTTGCAACTCTCTTTTCATCATGCCATTCCTGTAACGTAATGCATATGGTTTTCAAGGGCTGTTAGATATGTTATTTACTGTCTGATCATGTTATGTCCTTTAATTTGATGCTTTGGCTCTGCTTTGTATTCATCAGTGTCTGCATGCTCATTTGTCATGTGTTTCCTTATGTTGATGTTTCTCAAACTGTATGTAGTTAGTTTTGGTCTTCACTTTCTTCTATGGTTTGACACAGGCCATTGTGGATACGGTAAATAACCTCCTTCGACCAGAAGCTTTAAAGTCCTGGCAGGACATGAACAGCACGGAGCAGACGCATGCTGCCACCATGTTACTGGACACCTTAGAGGAAGGCGCCTTCGTCCTCGCCGACAACCTGATGGAGCCCACCATCGTCAAAGTTCCTGCAGACAATATAAGTGAGTTGGAAACTGTAAACTGACAGGCATCTCCACTGACGCCAGCTCACTTTAAAGTAATGTGATTTAAGGAATTACTTGTAATAGGAAAACACAACGGCAAAATAAAAAATGGACTCTGTTTTCAAAAGTGTCTCAACCTCAGAAAACAGCAGACGTTAGTTCAACGAGCCATTTACTGACAAAATGATGAATATCAGATAATTAAAGAGGCTGGATTCTCTGATTGCAGATGCTTAATTCATAAATAACTGTGTCTAGACCTTGTAACTCTATACATTAATGTAAGCATTAGTCTGCTGCCGTGTATATTGTTTATCCACAGCCTCGTCCTTATCCCCTGATTCTCATTAGCGATTAAAGTATACACATATGGCTGTTTCTTTGTGTTATTTTGTATCGCTTCATTAAGCAAGAGTTTTACAAAGATAAATTGATCCTGTTTTAATGGGTGTTTGTATTGAGTAGCAGTAATACGACCGTAGGTTTATAAAAAAGAGTGTTACATCAATGTCTATATTCTTTTGTAGCTTTATAGTTTTGTTGCCAAATAAACATGTCCTGTTATGATTGGTGTCCTTTTTTTTCTGTTCACGGCCCTCTTCCGATTCCTCCTCTGGCAGTTTTGGACGTCTACGTTCTCAGCACAGATGGTCAGGTGCAAGATTTTAAATTCCCACAATCCAACAAGGGGGGTATCTCCATTCAGCTTTCGGCCAATACCGTCAAACTCAACAGTCGCAATGGTAAACTCCTTAAATACATTTGCTAAAAAAGAAAGAAAAAATCTATCCCAACGTAACATAATAAGATTCCATTTGCCCTGTTCTGTTTTATCCATTTAGGAGTTGCCAAGCTGGTGTTTGTTCTCTACAAGAACCTTGGTCAATTCCTCAGTACAGAAAACTCCACGATTAAGATGGCCAATGACGCTTACGGACGCAACGTGTCTGTCAACTCTGACATCATCGCTGCTTCAATCAACAAAGAATCTAGCCGAGTCTTCATCAACGACCCGGTGGTTTTTACCCTGGAGCACATAGATGTGAGTGGAGTAGAGGGTATACACCTCCGCCCCCCTGCAAAATTTAAATACACATCTAGAAAGTAGATTCACAGCAGACAGAAAGATGCATTCCGATTCAATGTGTCTGACTAGGTCAGTCTCTAGTTTATTTGAGTCATCGAACATCAAATTAAAGCACTCTTTGGAACCTAAGTGAATTCTTAATGAAAACTAATTCTTTAATCAACATTGGGATATAAATGATAGCCATTTTCTTTTATTGTGGGGGGAAATTAACTCCAAGATTAGCTGTACAATCTGGGATGAAATTACCGGAGCCCCAATTATCTCTCTTCTTTTAAAGTTGTCACTGAGTTCCCAGAGGGCCAAGCAGGCCTCAATTTTTTATCAGAAAAATTGTGCAATTCCAAAGACGTGGCGTCAAACAATTATGCGTCACTGTTATTAAAGCCTCATATATCCAAGAATTCTCAGCTTGATTTGGTAAGCATGTGCTAAATGAGATGCAACATATGAATTGCTTCATAAGAGCTGTGAAGTGAGAAATCCTCATCCGTATCAGTGCGGAAAAATACTTTGTACGAGCAGGGGGTAAATGGCCTTTGTGTTGTTCATCTACTTCAATTTCAGTCAGTCAATTATTGGGACACTTTAGCATATATCTTGTTATCTTGCAGATGGAGCACTACTTCAACTCCAATTGCTCCTTCTGGAATTATTCCGAGAGGAGTATGATGGGCCACTGGTCCACGCAAGGCTGCAAGCTGCTGGAGTCCAATAAAACACACACGTCCTGCTCCTGCAGCCACCTAACTAACTTCGCCATCCTCATGGCCCACCGAAAAATCCCGGTATGGATTTTTTTATGTTCTGTGATATTCAATATATTTCAAATTGTTCCTCAAATAAAAATGTCCATTCTCAGAATGGACCTTGTTGATTTTCTTAAATAATTAATTAAAAAAAAGAGAAAAATAGACACAATTCAAATAAAGGATGTTTTTCCACAGACAACCAACTGATGTGAATGTACTGTATATATATGATATATGGCGGAAAACACTCAGGTGACTTGAAGTTCCGCTCTGAGACCCCCAATTTTACCAATTTTCAAAATTGTCCTATATGCATGTGTGATACTTCATTTGGAAGCTTAAAATTTCTATTTTCTGGGGGAAGAAAAATTTTGAACAGGAGGGCATTTTTAAACAAAATTTTATTTAAACAGCAAAACCCTAACTGGAGGTGAGAGCACGTGAGAGCAGAATTAAAGATGCCATGATTTTAACGAGATATCACGTACTTACCTTGTTTCGATCCAAAAACTCCATGTAGCATGTATCATGTCAAGACACAGATGTGACTGACCGCAGCCGGATTTGGGAGGGATTTTATGGGTGAAACATGGTAATATAACAAGGGTCGTGATGCAGAAATCGCAGAAATCAAGGAGTAGTTGAGATGTTCTTTTCATACATTTAGCTTTTTAAACTTTTTTTTATTCCTTCAATTTTTCTTTGTTTGGATCGATTATTTCTCATCTAACATATTGGGGAAAATGCGACAGTAAAAAAATACACAATTAATCGATAGTTATGAGGTACACATCTGTGACTTTTTTACAGACGACATTTTTTCATTGTGGTGTAATTTGTTTAAAAGTTTAAAATCTGCGAGTGAATAATTTTTAAAGTCGTTTTTTAAACGAAATATTAGACATCAATTAATGATTCTGGGCTAAAAATGACATTTTGATCAATAAATATAATTACTTACCTTCTTTTTATGGCTGGGTTGAAACAAAAGCGGTTACGCGACGTCTTTAAACGGGGGTTTCCAGGGTAAAAGGGGCAAATTAAAAATAGTTCAGGGGCGTAATGCACCATGAATCTGCTATGGCAGCATATAGACATATTGTTCCATTAAACACAACAGTTCTTTTGGCTTAAAATACAGCAGTTCACTTTAAAAGAGGAATGCAAGAGCAGAAACTGCTTTTTCAGCCTTGTCTGTGTTTTCCGCCATATACATTTATTATACACCCACATATCTGGTCACCGATGGAGCTGTAGTACATTCACCTGTCTTCAGTACAGGAAGCTTGGGTTCAGTTTTCGGGTAATGCCAATGCTCAACTGACGGCTCGAGCTCAACTCTTGCCACGAGATAAAAAAACACAACAACATACCTGACTTCTGCCGACAGCTGCTACAAAGTACATCCACATAATGTTACGGTAGATATCATTTATATAGGACTAGATGCAATATAGATTCAGTAGCGTTAGCAGCACATCTACAGAAAGCTAGATGGTGGCGTTAGTAAACGGCCGCCATCTTAAAGCAGTACACTTCCCTGCAAGGCTGTTGTAGCGAACCTTCCAAGCGAACCTAATCAACTTTTTATCTAAAATACTCCTAAATCGTTAAAATATTGACTTGAATCTATCTTTAAAATAGTTTTAAAACTTTCAAATGTCGAAAGTAGACAAAAGGGAAATTATGGAATAACGGGAGCAATTTTAACAACTTTAACGGTTGATTCACAACATAAAGTAATTGAATGTAGTTTAAAGCTGCTGATACAGAATGGGGACTGGAGTTTTTTATTTACTGTTATGTTTGCATATTTGTTTACTGTTATATGTTAACTTGATACTGAAATAGTAATTTGGTTTAGCCTGAGAGTATGTTTGAACAATTTTGGAACTAATTTACAAAACCTTTAAAAAAAAAAAAAAAAAAAGAGGAGGGGGGTGCATCAATAATCGTTTCATAATCGAATCGGAGCCTCTGAATCGTAATCGTAATTGAATCGTTAGGTGCCCAAAGATTCCCAGCTCTAGCTTCAATAGGTTTCAAAATTGAAAATGAATGGTTAGAAAACATTAAAACTATTTATTTGTAATTATATGCATTGCAGTTTATTTTTAGCTCAAGTCAAAAAAGCAACATTCTGTAATGTCAGTGATGATATTAATGTTTTCGGAACAAGGGTCCCATTAATATGTCAGGTTGTCACATATAGAGACATCTTAACTCGAACATCTTATCTAAAGATACTGTATATTTTTTAGTGCTATATAAGTGCTATTGGTCCGTGTCAAGATTTGAAAGAAGCTGGTTTGAATGATTATGTGTGACGCTGCTTCAACCCATTTCTCTGAATTTAAAAAAATGACCAAAAGGAAAATACAGTCTCGTTCATCATTTTGTCTACAATTTTTTGCTTGTTTGTTTGTTTGTTTGTTTGTTTTTAGTCGCGTAAACAGTACCTTATTGTACCTGACAGTATTTTTTTTTTGTTTACTTTATTTTATTAATATGATTGTTCTGCCCTTTGGCGAAATGTGTATTTGATTATAATGTTGACTTCTATTTTGTGATGCATGCTTTCATTTTGGCACAGGAAGTGTAGAGCCGGTAGTACTTCGGCATGCGAGTAGGAGAACATGTACTCACAGAGAACGTATTTGCGCACACGAAGAAGAGTGCACGCGTACAGAAAAGGAAGAGTGTATTTATTCCCACGAAGAAGTCACGCAGCCGAGTAAGGGAGAGAGGGGAAAGATAACAGCTTAGCTCGCTGTCTAGCTAGGACTTGGACAACGTCTTGGCGAAGACAGTATAATGACGTATAATACATGTTTTTGGATAGTTATTTTGAGATTTGATTTAGGGGGTATTTAGGGCTACATAAAGGGTTAATTCCAATTTACGCAGAAATTTGGGTTACGTCGCCAGTGTAGGAACGGAATTCGTTCATAAACCTTGGACTACCGGTTCATAATAGGAGTGAGAACCTCTTTGTACCTCACGGTACGATACGATTTGCGATACAAAGCTCACGATTACGATGTGGCGATACAACGATTATCGATACATTGGTATGGAAATCATTCTAGGATATTCTACAAACAACTAATAAACAGAAAAACAAGCTTCTGCTGTGAATTGGAATGAGTTTATCACTAGTAGACGTCCAATCCGTTTGAAGTGGGAGGGATGGCAGCGAATGAACGAATGTTCATTCGCTGCCACCCTCCCAGATTGAACGTCTATGGCCATCAGTGGCATCCAATGCCAGGCAATGGGGTAATTTTGGGGCATTTAAGATCATTTACTTGTTGTTTTTTAGTTACTTCCTGTAGATTTTGGAGTATTTTATGGGTCACTTCCTGGAAGTGACCTAGGAATCACCTAAATGTATAGGCAGTGACTCAAAGTCAACAGGAAATGACCTGTAAATGTCCTAAAATGAACAGTAGGTGACCTGTAAATGCCCCTAAAATTGGACCGGATGACTGTGAATGCTCTGGTTTTGAATGGACGAACGTTCCCAGTCTAAAATGGATTGGGCATCGAGCACTGTCAATGGCAGCCTTAGCGAACTGAGACACTATTATGGTGGAAGATTTTAGTAGCAATTTGTTGGCTCCTTTTTTTTTAAATGTATTTATTTGTTTTTTATTTTTATTTTTTTGGGACAACTTTTGACACATTTTTACAACGATATCTCGATTCTTGGCAGCAGCATATCAATAGCCGATACAAACTATCACGATATATCACCATTTCGATATTTTGTCACACCCCTAGTACATAATCTGTATGTTTTCATAGTTGAACAAATTAGATCATGTTTTCAAACATGAGGATTACCGTAATTTCCCGAAAATAAGGCGCACCCGTGTATAATGCGCACCCCAAATTTACTTGTAAAATCTAGGGGAAATTATTTTACCCGTTTATAACGCACACCCTAATTTTAGCACCAATAAATAGAAGAATACAAGAAAACAGAGCTCGTGTACAGATACAGAAATGTCATTTTACTGACTGGTGAAGCACAGCACAAGCATAGCACATTGGTAGTCCAAAACATTACCATAAACTGACAATATTTACAGTAATAATATGATTTGACAACTTCTCCAACTTACCAGAATCTCGGAGAAAACAAAACAGATGTGACTTTTCTTTTAAAGGCTGCTGTATAACTTGCTCGTTTCATCATGATGAATAAATATTTCTTCCATGGATTGATACGGTAAAATGAAAGTGAGAACGTAAGTCGTATATCCATGAGAACGCATTGCTGTCAACAAGACAGTAACAGTAGGAACTATTGTTATTTGGGTTTGAGTTTCCCGTGGGACAGATATAGTTGACGGACACACACAGGATGTCTGTGTTGTTATGTTTGTTATGGTCCGAGTTGCGGAGCTGCAATAAACATTGACTCAAATGAGTTCAAGAAACTAAATTCTGTGCTTTATGAAGAGTGAAAAAAGCAGAATTTAACACGGACGAAATCATTCGGCCGATCAGAGTGAAGTATTACCGAAACAAAATGGTGACGTCACGTACCGTAATGGTCGGCAACGGGTCGCCGCATACGTTTCTTCAACATAACATGGCCGTGTCTTTAAAAAAAAATCGGTTTATGTATATATGTAATATATATATATTTCTGTCTCCAGCCATGTACCCGTTTATAATGCGCACCATGATTTTACAAGTAGATTTTGGGGGGGGAAAGTGTGCGTTATATTCGGGAAATTACGGTAATGTGCTTTGTCAAACTAAAAAGCCTAATAGTCTTTTATTCAATTGTTCAAATAGTATTAGTGTTTTTTAAAATAAAAATCATTATCACTATTTTTTTTTAAGGAAGACAAACTCAAAATGATTAAAAGCTGTATCTTTAAAAAAAAAAAAAAAAAAAAAAAAAAAGATACACCTTTTAACAGTTATTTTAATTTTACCATAAGGTATTAAGATGCGGAGACTCTACACTCTAAATTTCTCCAGTGGCCATGGCAATGGTAGAACCTTGCATAGCAGCAGCTCTCCTACTATTATGAAAGTTCATGTATGTAAATAAATCCCCTACATTTACCATTTTCCATGCACTCTTCTTATTATTGTGTCGTTGCTTATTAGCAAGAGGCTATAATTGTTGGTCAATCAAAATGTTCCTCTTCAACCATGACAATCTTGACTGTGAATCACTTCATTGCAAATGGTACAGGATGAAAAAGGGGAGCTAGTGCTTCATCGGCTTTGTAGCATGAGAGGTCCAAAAGTTTAAACACTTGAATATAAATTGCTGAGCCAGCAGATATATAAATACTTTCAAGAGCAGAAATAGCAACACTGTCCATTAGCTGCTTTTAGTGTAAAAGTGGCCTGCGATTACTGTATTGTGAACATTAAAACGGCAGGCTGGCTTTTGTTTGATACAGAGGCAGACAAATTTGATGAAAGTAACACTGGAAATATAAAACCTCATATATAAATGTGTTGCTTTTATCAAAACATCAAATGTTGGTGTCATTAATTGCAAGTCACAAATATGTTTTTAATTTGATGTTTTTTCTCCCAGGTCAACAGATCACATGAGCTGCTGTTGACTATCATCACCCGCGTGGGCATCGTTGTGTCGCTCATCTGCCTAAGCATGAGCATCTTCACATTTTGCTTCTTCAGAGGCCTGCAGAGCGATCGCAACACCATTCACAAAAACCTCTGCATTAATCTCTTCCTCGCAGAGTTAATATTCCTAATTGGTATCGATATGACAGAGCCCAGGGTAAGGATGAGGGTGTGCACCCTAATGATTTACTTTGCATTTGTTCGCTTCCATGTTATCGCCTCACGACTCCCCAAAACAAGGCAAAAGAATCTTCAGAGTTAAATGGATGCGACTTTAAGTGTTGTTTGTTCCAAAGCCTCTCAGCTTGTCCCTGACATGACATGAGTAAGACAGCACCATTAATATTGTAGAAAACTAACAAGCTGTGCCCACCGCTTGACGTTCTTTTTTTCCTCTTTTAAAGCCAAAGTCGCCATGGTTTCACTTGCTTTGTTTCATGTTTAGTTTTCTCACCTACTACAGCATTTTATGATATGTTTCTGAGTAATAAAAAAATGTGCCCCCCACCCCCCCCAATTAAATCTCACCTTTGGACTAATTTCAGCTTCATTAGAAGAGTTTTTTTCTGCTGATGAAAAGCCATTATATATTCACATCATCTTCACTGTTTGGTCATGTGATGTGTACTCTAATTTAAAAGAGAGTATATGCTTTTTTGATCAATTGCATATGTCTTTAATATGGATATTTGTTCTCACGCAGATTGGCTGTGCAATCATTGCGGGGATCCTACATTTCTTCTTCTTGGCTTCGTTCTCCTGGATGTGTTTAGAGGGAGTACAGCTATACCTCATGCTCGTGGAAGTCTTTGAAAGTGAATACTCACGGAAAAAGTACTACTATGTGTCTGGGTACCTCTTTCCCGCCATCATAGTGGGCGTGTCGGCAGTAATCGACTACAGAAGCTATGGGACAGAAAAAGCGTAAGGAAATCATTTGGGCTTATTTTATTGGCAGAAAAGATTAAATCTCAGTTTCTACTTACACCATATGCAAATTCCCCATTGGCAGCATCAAACTACCTGAGCTACTGTCGACAAGGATGTGCAGCTGTTCAATTTTTCATGTCATTTGAAAGGGTCTGACAGACTCAGCACTTTGGTTTGAAAGGGGAGGGGGTTTAGTGTGGCTACATTAATGCCTTTCTGCTAAAAGACCCTCATGTGACCTCTTGTTTGTAAATGCCCTGTGCAAAAAAAACAAAACAAAAAAAAAAGCATTTTATATAGATTAATGACTGCATCGCTGCCGAGACTATGAAGTGGGGCTTCTTAATGTATTTCCTTTACTCTGTACAATCTCTAAATGGGCTTTTGAGCGTAGATATTGATGAAAAATAATTTTACATCCTAAAGATGAGTAGCAGGCAGTCAATTCTGGAGATGGGCATAATATTCAATTATTTGAGTGGAAGCATTGGAAAACTGTTGTCCATTGACCAAAAATGCCTTTAAACAATGGAGTACACTTATTGACTTCAAACAGCAGAGGTGATTTAGTCTAACTGAAGAACATCATTACATAACTTCAGAGATTAGTTTCACCCTCAAATAATACTATTTTCATAAATATGAGTCACATTAATTGATAGAAATGTAATCAAATACCCATTACTAGGCAATTCGTTACATGTTGCTCTTCTCCAAACTGAAGTGTGTATTTTGTGTCTTTTTTCTCTCTCAGGTGTTGGCTAAGTGTGGATAATCATTTCATCTGGAGTTTCATAGGACCTGTCACCTTTATCATCATGGTAAGCTTTAAGTTGTATTTTCTCTGAAGAGTGAGGCTGACAGAGTGAGTGGGCGAGATGAAGGAGATGCAGGGAAGAGATTAAGGTGGAAGTGAGGGAAAATAATCAGCTGGATTTTCTAAGCTCCAAACCTCCTTGTGCCTTAGACATTTTTTGGAGTCATCGTACAATAATCTCTCAGCAGCTGACACAGATCAGGGTCTGTTAGTTTGTCTGTGCCTTTACATAGTGGAAAGGGAAGGCTACAGATGTGAGCTTTTGTTTTACAGTGAAGCGCTATGATGCGTTCATTCAAGTAAAAGGGCACGTTAAGATTTTATAGCTACTCTGCTCTTGCTCTTCACCCGCCTTCTTTTGTGTTGTGTATCAACCGTATATAGCAAATGACAGCATCAGTGAGAGCATAGCTTTGTTTGGTCAAGGGCTGTTTAAGGTGAAGGACATATAGCATATGCCCCATTGAGCCAAACAATTATTTACTGGTCATGACATTATTATCTCACACTCCAGGCCAGAGTGTGCGTTACCACCTCTGTGTGAGGGCAGCAAAAAGGGGGAAAAAATACTTTCAACCCTATTTAGTTGACCATGATTTAGCTTACCCTCATGCACCCTCACAGAAACAAGGAAGCTCTGCAAACGTCTGTCTTCTGTGCCTGGCAGATGGGTTACATTTGGTCAGCGCTGTGTTCATTATCTAGCACCATGGTTGGTGCTGTATCTACAGATGCAGTGACCTCTTGTTGAACATTAAACCGACAGTGAAAATGTGCTGCAGCGAGAGAATGAAAAGTGGCATCCATGTCAAATACTAGCACGTCTCTGGTAGACTCAAGGTGTTTTGAAAGCAGAGATATTTTACAGCTTTTTGCCTAATGTGGAGCAGATTAACATATTTATCTGAAGTGCATTCCTTATATATATGAAAGTGGTCAAATTAAAATTACTGACTCAAAATTTCTGTTGGTTGGAAAGTATCTTATGTGATACATGTCCAAATACTAGTTTTTAGGAGAACTCAAATAAGAATGAATGCAAAGTGTGGCAAATAAAACACTGAACAATGCTCATTAGGCCTGCGAAATAAATCGTTTGAACATAGCCATCGCAATGTGCGCATGCGCAATAGTCCCATCACAGGACGTCGATTGTTTTGGTTTCAATGTAAACATTTGTTTTTCTTCATAAAAGCAGAAATTGTGCAGAGATATGGCTTTCTGAATCCATTTTATACGCAGTGATCCCTCGTTTTTTGCGGTTAATGGGGACCAGAACCCGCCGCGATAAGTGAAAAACCGCAAAGTAGATGTTTTTTTTTTTTTTTTTTTCAATTTATTTATTCAAGTCTGTCATTGGAAAGAGATACATATGTTTTTTTCACCTTTTTCCCCAAAAGCTAAAAAAGCTTTTATATATCTATATACTGTGTATATATATCAGTGCTTCTCAATTATTTTCTGCGACCCCCCCCAAGCAAGACGTAAATGTTTCGCGCCCCCCCAAACTCTCTGCCGCCACTGTAAATAGTATTATTTGTCTATAAAATTACTATCATAAATACGCATCTGCCTAATATTGTCCCTTTTTTCTAATAAAGAAAAAAAGTAACATCGATCAACTTATAATAAAGTATAACTTTATTAACATTGTTTTGTTTGTAACAGAGAAGACTTGACGTGCATCAATTTGCCTGAATTAAAAAAAAGTCACATTCAAACTGTAAAAATACACTCAAGGTACATTTTTGACCATTTGATACTGAAAAATAAAATGTAATAAAATAAGTAAACAATAACAAATTCAAATTGATTAGAAACATTCACTCATGAGGACAATATGCCAAAAAATTTGACCGAAAAACAAAAATGAATAAAGGAAAAAAAGAGTGTCCTTGGACAGAAGGACAGTTTTTATTTTTGCTGCTCACACTCAGTATTACCTCCTTTGCAATGGTGTGGAGTCATTTTGCAATGAGTATGCTAACAATGCTCACTGGTTTACTGATATAACACTGACAAAGCAGGACGATTGTTGGCAATATTCGGCACGTTTTCGCTGAAAAACAATCAAGCGGCTTATCAATGAGATTGGGGTCGAATGTCTTTAAGTGGCGTCTTAACTGATTTGGCTTCTGGCGGTCCGCTATAATTATTTTTAGACACAGTAAACAGTCTTTCCTCATCACCCACAGTATTAAAAGTCCAAGCTAAAAGGCAAACGGCACGAACAAAGCGCATTCTCGGCGGCCGAGGTAGAACCGTAGGTGAGGGCGGTCGTCGTGACGATCCAAAGCCGAAAATGGCACTTATCGGGCGGCGGCGTGAGAACCGGACAAGACAGTGGGTCGCTGCGTGAGTGAGTCCGGTCGGAAAACGGCTTTCGAAAACGGCGGCGGCACACTACTCTTCATATTTGTTTTCTGTGTGATGAGTGCTCTTCCTTAGTTCAAAAATACTGCACGCACTCTGAAAATGAGAGCGCCACTGCCACCCACTGAGTGGATGCGCAAGTACACTTTATTCCAGTACGGCAGAAAAAAAAAAAAAAAGCATGTTCCCCGAGGTCACATGCGCCCCCCCGGCATCGCTCTGCGCCCCCCCAGGGGGGCGCGCCCCACCATTTGAGAAATACTGATATATATATATATATATATATATATATATATTTTAATAAATGTTTTTAGGCACTTTAAATGTAATAATTATGATAAGTTTTAAACATGTTACTATTCCACAGAATTATTTTTAAACAAGAAAAAAAGTAGACGCCCAATCCATTTAAAACTTACACACAATGAGTTGCCACAGCAACTGTTTAACAAGTTAAACGATGATTGACGCATGAGTCGCTTTGAAGGTCAAGTCTGTGGCAAGATCACAGCTTAACCGTATGTCAATCATTATTTACTTTAATAAGCAACTCCAGCTCACTCTCTTACAAACAAAGAACAGGAAGAGAGAGGAAGGAAGCGAGCAAGCGTGAGACAGCGCTATCAGATACGGCAGGGATGAACAAACTATTCCGCAAAGGGCCGCTCTGGGTTCGGGTTTCTGTTCCAACCCATCAAAAGGAAACCTTTTCACCAATCTGGTGTCTTGCAAGTGCAATCAGTTGATCGCAGTCAGGTGTTTTTTGTTTCACCAGAAGCCTCATTGGTTATAGTGTCTGTGCTGGATCAGTTGGAAAAAAGACCAGGACCCACTACGACCCTTGAGGACCGATTTACCCACCCCTGGGCTAGGGACAGCTCATCTGTATTTATTCATTTATTTATTTATTTATTATTTTTGTTGATTGAAAAAAAATCTGCGATGGACTGAAGGCGCCAAGTTTGAAGCGCTAAGTAGCGGGGATCCCTGTACACCAATCTTCATCATTCACAGATGAACCACTTTCACCTGAATTAAACGATATTGTATGAATCCTAGAGATGTGCCGATTGCATATCTTTGCACTCGAGTCCAGGTCACCTGATTTTGAGAATCTGCTGGGACTGAGTCCCGGTCCGATACTGAAAAAAAGTTGTTGTTTTTGCTTTGGTGCTCAGGCTGCCGAGAACATCATCTTACTTACACAATGAATGAGTTGCCACAGCACACTTCAGACTGTATACCAAGCTTAACGATGATTCGCACATTTGTGCCTTTGACCGTAGAGCTACCGAGAAGTCTCTGCCAGATCAAAGTTACAAACCTGTCAATCATCGTTACCTTGAAGTACCAAATGCCAGCTGCACTAGTGACCAAAACAAAAAAAAAAACAGTTTGGTCGCACTGTTTTTCAGAAGGGAGGGTGAGAGGCTGTTCTAGCATGAAGCAGAAAAATACTTTTTTTTTTTAAACTAAAAACCTGATCCTTTTTACCTGATTCCAATCCTCTGAAAAATGGCGTGATCGGATCGGCGCGATCGGATCAGGAAATTTCGAATGAATACAGTGTGGTCAAAGTGAGTCAACCAAAGTATTCCCAAACAGAGCTATTCAAGTCTGGTGAAAATTATTCTAGTTTTAATATCGCATTATATATCACAAACCCCCCAAAAATCGCAATGTCACTTTTTTATAATATCGCTCAGCCCTAATGCACATTAAAGTGTGTTATGTAAGTACAGTATGTTACACATATTTCAATAACTGGCATGTTTTCCCAATGTTTTTACTCGTTTCGATTGCTCTCATTATAAAAGTGTAAGTGTACACCGGTAATTGCAAAACGGAACATCTACAAGCCTACTTGCTTCCTCTTGTTAGCATGCGCTCTGACAACCACCCATGAGCATGTTTTTCTTCTTTAAATTGGACCCTCATTGTTTTCCAATCGTACGTTGCTTCTGTAATGATTTGCATGAAAAATGTGTCTGCAGTGGAAATGTTGATCAGAATCCCGGTGGTGATGACCGTGGAGAAAGAATCATGACCCCACGAGTTGCTAATGTATTGGAGCGTAGCTAATGTGTGACAGAAATGAGGTTTTGCAGAACTCGCTCCTCTGATTCGGTGCAACAAATGACTCAAAAAGACAAAGTACTGTGGAAAGGCTGATCTCCGGGGATTATGCAGGAGCAAGGTTTGCCTTCACCACCAGTGACCTCGGGTTTCTCGACAAATTGCCTTTGTCCTTGTCAATGAAGGAGAGCAGAAGCGGCCCAAAGCAAGAGGAAAATGAGATAAAACAGTGTTTTTGTGGCTAACATCTGCATCTAAACCATGTTACATTGATTTCCAGCCCTGCTCTCCTTTCTAATCCTCTGTTCCTTTTGCTTTCTACCCACACATTATTATATCTCAATATTATGGCCCTAGCATGGCAAATGTTTTTTTTTTTTCAAATTCTATGTAATTGAAATCACTCCATAAAATAGTAAATATGGAGCTATTTGTAAGATAATTGAAAATAAGTATAATTAAGTAGAGTTTTGATGACATACGTACTCGTTAGCACCACTCTAAAGAACATAGTGATAAATTCTTCTTAAATTGGTCCGCAAAGCATTTTTAGGTTTCCTTGCTGACAGATAGTGAAAAGTGACAAGGTGTACTTGGTTTGCTACAGTCCCAACATAAGATAATTTAATATACCCATTAGTGGTCCCACAATGGTGAAAATCTCCAAACACTTAAAGGTTACAAATGCTGTGGAAATACATACAGTATTCAAGCTGTGCAAGAAGGCATACATACTTATTGTTTTCATTGAAGTGTTTAATGTCTATATCTATGGCATAGAAGGTTGAGTTGAGAATGCAACCTCCATCAGCATTCATACAGTCTCTTAAATACTTGAAAAATGCCATTGCTGCTATTCGAAGCAGCTAATAATTTAGAATTAGATAAAGCATAACAGCGTACTGCACGAATGCTATTTTTAGACTGTAACGTCACCATTGTAAACTGGAAAAGGGTCAACATAGAAGCGCGCTCGCATACAACCCATGCAATTACTGCTTGTTTTCTGCCGATAATCTTTAAAACAAGAACATGCCGAGTAAACACTGCTGCTATGGAACTTGTAGAAACAACTCTAGACATTACGACCATCCACATATGAAGGATGTTTTCTTCATACGTTTCCCGAAGCCAAAAACTCAGAGGAAGAAATGTGAACAATGGATCAACTTGTGCGGACGTCCAAAAGACCAGTTTAACGCCAGCAAGGTGAAGTCATTCACATTCATATGCAGTAAACATTTTGTTGTGGGCCATGGTCCTATACCTGACAGCACTGATCCACAGTCTGCCCCGAAAAGGTTAGCCATTTTGATAGAGTTAGGCTCTAGATCTAACAGATTTACCTTTTCTGTTGAAAAGAAGTAAGGGGGAAGTGTAAATAAATTAATAGAATTAAGGTTTATTATTAATGGAAAAATTTAAAGTGTTCGTTGTCTGTCACTGAGAAGCATTTGCGATCGCTACACAAAAATAGCAATGTAAATTACCCCCAAGAACGGTCAGAAATGTAAGGCAACCAGAGGATTTTATACATAAGAAAAACAGGTTATATGTTGATAAAGGATAGATTGTTGAAACGGGATAATGACATTGTCAGTGGCGTAAGACAAGAAAAAGGTGTCGATAAAAAAAGCTACCTCTGGATCAGGTCAGCTCAGTAAAGATCTCGTTTGTACACTATTTACATGTTTTTAGCATAAGGGACAAACGCGAGCTTGACCCGCCTAGCAACGGTTGCTAATGTCATGAATATTATTGAGCAAAGTGACGTGTCGCGTGCGATACACTATGAAAAAGGCTTATGCATCAATTTGGACATGGATCTTCAAACAATATAATCAGTAAACTAGAATACAATGTAGTAAGAATAGCAAATATATTTATGATTGAATAACACAAAACACAAATCATTTCTTTTGTCTCTTGTAGCTTAAAATGAAAATTTTCCAACAAATATATGACCTCAACTTCAAATGTGGCAAGTGATTTACAGGATTTCTTGTGAGATACATTGCAGTGGTGCACAGCCATGCATTTATGGTTTATTTTCCTTCCCACCCTTATACAAAATAGCCAGATGAAACAAAAGCTGGTGGAAGGCACTTAGATCATTGCCCTGTCTCTGTGCACCGGGGGTATTAGCTCAATGAAAGGGCTACATGGAAGTAATGAGTGTATGCTTGTGGTAGTTGGGGATAAGCCATTAGTATGCTTGAGCTCGCATGAACACAAGGCCTTTTGGATCATGACACGTCGCAAGCAGTTCTTATCATGTGGACAGCTCCATCTGCACCTTTAATATTTTATTCCCAGCAGTTCATTTGGAGTTCAGTGTGTACACACGCAGGCTACCTCTGAAAATGTGAAGGGGGAAGCTTTCTCCTGACGTCCCAGTGTGGCATGGTTGCTTCTGCATGGCTTGCAGTGATGATTCCCAGACAGAAAAGACAGAGTGAAGGATGGAGGACGAAGGAGGATCCCCCAGGGAATCATGTTGGTGGGGGGTGCGGGACATGTGCCATGCAGCTTTGTTACTTTAAAGCTCTGTGTCATTTTACTCTGTCTCATTGGATCCATGTCACCACTCCAGGCTGTGTGAAAAGGGGCTTTTCAAATGTCCTCCTTTCCGTTGACCATCCCCACCCTCGCCATCTTACTCAAACAGACAGATGATGGAAATAAGGGCAGATACCGGCGAAACAAAACATAGATTCATTGCCATTGGTGATATAAACCAAGGCACTCAATTCAGCGCCTCCACCTCCCTCATACAGCCTGTGTTATTGTGTTTCACACTATGAGTTGATTGCATGAGGAGGGGTGATGTATCGATCACGGGCAGTCTTTTCATAGGCGAACTCACACACACGCACACACAGACCAAATATGTTTAAGAATGAGTGGCCAAGGTCTGAGTGGCACCCACAAAGGTCATTTATTTCGTTCCCTCCCACTGGACAATACATGCATCTCCATTTTCTCTTGCCAGGGTTTGATATGCTGTAGAAAAACGAGCACTTCAAAGTTTTGTTTCAAAGTCTGGCTACATGTGTTGTCTTTGATAGGAACATACACACCAATTCATCTTTCTCAGATATTACTCGCCTTTTTTTTTTTTTTTCTTTAAGGCTCATCTGCTCATTTGAGAGCATGAACATGCTGGGTCGGGGTCTACTTTGTTCCAGAATAAATATTTTTTGAAGTGAATTTATTTGAAGTAGATCGGTCCATCCAGGCTTTGTGTCTCTAAATCACAGTATTGATTTTCAAGGTAGCAGGAAAAAAAACCTTTCTGAACTCTCAGCACGTCAGACTCTTTTCTTTATTTCTTTATTTATTTTTTGTTCCCAGACGGTTATGTGCCACTGATTCCCTTAAGGTTCAATATACTAAAATGCTACCCACTCCTCCTTCTTCTCATCTCTCCTATTTGTGGTCTTTTTGTTTTTTTCTCGAGCATGAAAAGTAAAAATGTACCATACTCCCTTAAGCCTTTTCCAGCTGGTTATAAAATTCAGTGTGCGCATGAAATAATGCTCTTGTTGAGTAAAACACGAATGTTTCTGATTACTACTTCTCATTTTTGTTCCCTTCTGAATTCCTCAGACTGACAAGCCTGTTCTTTTTCTTTTTTAATCCTTCTCTGATGGATTTTAATGCTTTACCCTGCTTTTATTGATATAGAATAACACTAAATTTGGCGCTAGATGACCTGTCTTCTCTGGACTAGAGCGATAGATGTTTATTGCATTAGTGTGTGGACATGTAGGATTGGCTCCCTCCTCTTTTTATTCTGAAACTTTAATATAGAATTGACAAAGGTGGATTTTTTCCCTGTGTCAGTCATTCATATATATGCTTTCCTCTGATTTGACAGCTCAATCTGATCTTCCTGGTCATCACCATGTACAAGATGGTGAAGCACTCAACCACCCTGAAACCAGACTCAAGTAGACTGGAGAATATCAAGTAAGTAAGCCTCCAGTGCAAAATAGCCACACCCTATTTTTCTGCAATATGGTACTGTTGCTATCCTTTTAAAACCTTCAGCCATATTTACTCTAGTGAAAGTGTTTTTCACTCCCTGAAATACTGATTAACCTCTTATTTCGGTCTTTCAAATCAATTCTTCAAATAAGAAAAAAAGGAATGCATTTAAGTTGGAAAACATGTACTACTACAAAACCTAGTACATTTTAAAATTACCAATTGTGGACTGTTCACTGCTGCTACTGCAAAAATGTACAGGGTGTTCCAAAATGTATGACCCCATTCTAAATGCCCATATCTCGTAAACTACTTGATGGAGCTTAATGAAACTAAATACAGTTTATGTTGAAGGTCATAAGTTTTATTGGTTAAATTTGCAAAGAAAAGTACAAATAGTTGTTGGTTCTATGACAGATTTTCATAAATGTTCAATATGAGGGCCGCCTGTGACTCTGCACACGTCGAGTCGGTATTCGAGCTAGTGCCAAACTCGCTGTAGCATGTCTTCGATAACAGTTTCCAGCCTAGCTGTAATTCTCTGTTTCAATTCTTCAATGTTACCTGGAAGAGGAGGTACGAAGACTAGTCCTTTCGCATAACCCCAGAGAGTCACTGACGCAAAATGCCTTTTCTTTTAAAGTGAACGGCATTTCTTGACCAGAAAAGCTAGAAATGCCAAACGTTAAACACAAAAACGTTTCTACACAAGCTGTGAAAATTTGAGGTCATTCCAACGAAAATTGTCATAATTATTGATTATTACTTTATGAAAATGAAACAGTGGAAGATCCAAAGGAGGCATGTTTATTAAGCATTTAAAACAGAACCCAGACATAGAGTTGTGGTCAAAAGTTTACATACACTTGTGAAGAACATAATGTCATGGCTCTCTTGAGTTTCCAGTTATTTCTACAACTCAGATTTTTCTCTGATAGAGTGATTGGAACAGATACTTCTTAGTCACAAAAAACATTCATGAAGTTTGGTTCTTTTATGACTTTATTATTGGTGAACAAAAAAAAATTGATCAAATCTGCTGGGTCAAAAATATACATACACCAGCGCTAATATTTGGTAACATGTCCCTTGGCCATTTTCACTTCAATTAGGCGCTTTTGGTAGCTATCCACAAGCTTCTGGCAAGCTTCTGGTCGAATCTTTGACCACTCTTCTTGACAGAATTGGTGCAGTTCAGTTAAATTTGATGGCTTTCTGACATGGACTTGTTTCTTCAGCATTTTCCACAAGTTCTCAATGGGGTTTAAGTCAGGACTTTGGGAAGGCCATTCGAAAAACTTAATTCTAGCCTGATTTAGCCATTCCATTACCACTTTTGATGTGTGTTTGGGGTCATTGTCCTGTTGGAACACCCAACTGCGCCCAAGACCCAATCTTCGGGCTGATGACGTTAGGTTATCTTGAAGAATTTGAAGGTAATCCTCCTTCTTCATTATCCCATTTACTCTCTGTAAAGCACCAGTTCCATTGGTAGCAAAACAGCCCCACAGCATAATACTACCACCACTGTGCTTGACGGTAGGCATGGTGTACTTGGGGTTAAAGGCCTCACCACAGCCCCACAGCATAATACTACCACCACTGTGCTTGACGGTAGGCATGGTGTACTTGGGGTTAAAGGCCTCACCTTTTCTCCTCCAAACATATTGCTGGGCATTGTGGCCAGACAGCTCGATTTTTGTTTCGTCTGACCACAGAACTTTCCTCCAGAAGGTCTTATCTTTGTCCATGTGATCAGCAGCAAACTTCAGTCGAGCCTTAAGGTGCCGCTTTTGGAGCAAGGGCTTCCTTCTTGCACGGCAGCCTCTCAGTCCATGGAGATGCAAAACACGCTTGACTGTGGACACTGACACCTGTGTTCCAGCAGTTTCTAATTCTTGGCAGATCTGCTTTTTGGTGATTCTCGGTTGAATCTTCACCCTCCTGACCAATTTTCTCTCAGCAGCAGGTGATAGCTTGCGTTTTCTTCCTGATCGTGGCAGTGACAAAACAGTGCCATGCACTTTATACTTACAAACATTTGTTTGCACTGTTGCTCTTGGGACCTGCAGCTGCTTTGAAATGGCTCCAAGTGACTTTCCTGACTTGTTCAAGTCAATGATTCGCTTTTTCAGATCCATGTATGTATATTTTTGACCCAGCAGATTTGATCACTTTTTCTGTTAACCTATAGTAAAGTCATAAAAGAACCAAACTTCATGAATGTTTTTTGTGACAAAGAAGTATCTGTTCCAATCACTCTATGGGAGAAAAATCTGAGTTGTAGAAATAACTGGAAACTCAAGAGAGCCATGACATTATGTTCTTCACAAGTGTATGTAAACTTTTCACCACAACTGTATTAGGTAGGCTTTTGTCAAAACACTGCTAGGACCAATAGATATATTAACCCCTTAATGGATGAGGAGTGCAAAACACTATTAAAAATTGTGAAACACTTTTTCATCGCATTAAACATTTCAGAAAACAAAATAACAAAAGGCAAACCAAATATACATATTTGGTAATAAAATAACCTTTTCCCCCCAGAAAACAAATGAACAAAAGTGGAAACAAATGTACGTTTCAGAAAACAAATGATTCATCCTTCATCTCATTTATCTTCCATGCTGGTTATCCTCAAGAGGGTCGCGGGGGTCCTGGAGCTTATCCCAGATAACTGCAGGCGGTATGCGGGGCACACCCCGAATTGGTTGTCAGCCAATCGCAGCAAAACATGATAAAAGCCTGAATAAAATTACATTTGAGGAAACAAATCAACAAAGCCAAAACAAAAATACAGTGCACATATTGAGTAGACCCAAACTGTTATTTCAGAAAACCTGTGTTTTCCTTTCAGAAACAACATTTTGAATAGCAAACTACACTGCAAAAAAATCCTGCAAACGTTGCCCATTGATTTACAGCAAGATTAGTTATTTTGCACTTTCCCAAAAAATGTTTGACAAATCTTTAAAGATCATGGGGCAAAAATTAATACACCCCCTAAAACCATTTGGGCAAAAGCAGACAAAATTCTCCCTAACAAGATTTCAAACACAGATGAATGTAATAACTTGTAAGTGTCGGGCAGACAGGTGACCATAAAAGGGGTGTTGACTAATGAGGAAACACCTTAACACTTAAGGCTGTCTGTAATGGCACCATATGGACCCGAAAGAAAAAGAAAATAATTTCTTACACGGACCAAAATCACTAAAGCTTTTCTTTTTAGTCAAAATGCTGGAGCGAAAGTGGTGTCAAAATTTAAACGAGATGGACATGCAATTATCTCTTTTGACCGTCAGGGCTGTGCAAGCAGGTTAAAACCTCAAAAGGAGCATCACCTAATGAGACAGGAAGGAAAAAAATCACAATGCAAGTTTTTTGTATTTGGCTCAAGACTAGAAAGCCAAACGGGGGTGACTATTTCCCATCACAAAATACATCCTTGTTGGAAGCCTCTCCTTAAGCCAATGCACAAAGAGCCATGCTTACAAATGAACACACTACTGGGACTCTGGAGATATCAATAATTTTGGAGCCGTTGTCTTCAATACTGTCTGTCGTCGCAAAGGTGAAGAGTGCACAGTGAATGCTGCCTACAGTTAAACATGGTGGTGGCAGTGCCCTTTAATTTATGGAATCATGAATTCTTGGTTGTACTGTTGTATTTTAAAGCAGACGATCCTATCATCACTCTCTGCCCTTGGTCGTCATTCAGTTTTGCAATATGACAACGACTCCAAGCATACAGCCAAGGCCAGAGTAGCATTTCTTTAAAAGGACAGGGTCAGAGTGATTCAATGGTCAAGATGTCTACTGACCTGAACCCAACTGAGCGCCTCTGTGGCATTCTAAAGAAACAATTGGTTCATCACTCTCCATTCAACATCAAGATTTTAAAACGGATCTTTCTTGAAGAATAGAAAAATATATGTTTTAATAGGTCAGGAACTTGTCCATTCAATACATTGCAGACTTGTTGATGTCCTGTCAGCTCAGGGAGGTCATACAAAATAGTAGATATGGCAGCTTTTGTTCAGGGTGTATTATTCACTTTTGCACCAATCAATTTTCATAAGTTTTTTAATTTTTGTGTTCTAGTTTCTATCAGCAACCTAGGTTTCATAGTATGATTCAAGCAAACATAGTATGAAACTCTGTTATGTTGAAATGGTAAAACGTTTTGTATTAATTGAGATGGTGATTTAAAAACTTTCCAAAGTGATCATACTAAAATATAATGTGCACTGTCTAAAGTCTAAATAAATTTACCTTCCACAAAAATAAATACATTTAAAAAGTAAAAACCGACAACTGAAGCAAAGCAGAGATGGCACAAAACAAATCACAACGCAGAGGAAACAAATCACAAAAAAAAAAAAATCTCCCTTATCATTGAATGACAGGAACAGACACGGTCCCCGAGCGTACGTCTGTATGCTTGTGCGAGTGTATGAATGACCCGGCTGTTTTGACTTGGACACTATGCACACTATTTGGAGCTCAGATGGGTGGCTCTTTAACGTGGATGATTTGCTTCCAACTTACAAATTACAACACAATGACATGCATCACTCACTCTTTGCTCTGTAAGGATGAGGTTTACAAAAGAAAAGATACAATGGAAAAACCTTTATTCTTTTGTTTCTCAATGTTTTTTTACATCCCACTTTCTAATCCAAGAAATGAATATGATGTCTTTCATACAACCTCAACACTGTTTGCTACTTAACATTTTCTGTAATTGCTTGTGTGTTGTATACTTAGGAAAACAGTATTTACAGGCTGCTAATAAGGGGTTGCATGCTACTAATCTTACCAATGCAAGGGCAGCAGCCTCGCTAATTTCACTGTGATTTCCATTATTTACTTTCCCTACAAAATTGTATGTCGCACAACCAATCTGGGTGAAAGAAGAGACAATATATATATATATATTTTTTTTTTTTTACATGTCTGGGTGTATTTAAGCTGTTGCACTCTCATATTAAGGGAACCACAATTTGTACCTTTGTGCTGGGAACCTCTTTTCAAAGTGTTTATTCCTCCATGGATATTCAGTACATTAAAAGGGACATTATGTATTCTTTGTTTTATGTTCACATGACACAGTTTGTAGCTTCAGTGTCTGCATGTAAAAGCAAATTTAACACACAGCCTCTCCTTTGTCTTCTGTCACTTTCTTTTCTGTGGGGCAATCCATGCCAGTAATTATCACGTTTGTGACGGCTACTATAATACCGATTTGCCTGGGTAAGCGCTGACTTTACACTTCGGCTAATTTTACACACACACACACACACACACACACTCATGTAAATGTGACAGCCAGTGTTGTTAATCACGGCATTAGAGTATAACGGTGTTACTAACAGTGGTATTTTTGTCAGTAGTGAGTAGTGTAATTACTTTTCCCATCTTTGCAACGCCGTTACCGTTACTGATGATGCGATGGCGTGCGTTACTACAATTTGGTTTGAATGACAAGAGATGTCTGAGAGACGCGGAGAGAGCAGAGCGGGAGGGGGAGAGAGGGAAGGGGGTTGTTACACAGTTGCAAACGCAATGCTAGGTGGCTTGAACCGTTAGCATAGCATTCGCGTTCTCATTAGCGTTAGCATTTTGCGTGGCAAACGTCTTCTTAAACTCTCGGGACACTTTTTTTTTTTTTTTTTTTTTTTTTTACATACAGTTCGTGGTTTTCAGATGGGTACAATTAATTGAAAAGAATGGACTGTGGGTGTTGTCCTTGTAGATGCTACAATATAATAATGTTTTGGGTTGTTTTTTTTTATTACCAAAAAAAGTCACTTACAGTCCCCGACAAAAGTCTTGTCGCTTATCCATTTTGTAGAAACAATTGCTAATAACCTGACTTTTAATTATTCAATTGGTTTCAGAAATGGCTCATATGAAAGCTAAGACCCTCTCAAATGATGTTGAATTTACAAAAATATATTTGTTTCACTGAAAAAAGATATATCATTTAATGAAAATATAAGGTCAAATTTTGGCAAGACAAAAGTTTTGTTGCCTACAGAAAGTAGTTTGAAAATTGAACGAAAAATGTACTTCAAATACAAAAATATGTTACATAACATAAGCGAATTAAGTAGTGGTGCTGTGAGATCCAAATTTAATATTTTGTACGACTTCCATGGGCTTGAAGGACTGCATCCATGCGGTTCAGCAAGGATTCATACAATTTATTGATGAAGTCATCAGGAACATCAAAGAAAGCAGTCTTGCATGCCTCCCGGAGTTCATCAACATTCTTGGGTTTCGTCTTCCATGCTTCCTCTTTCATCTTACCCCAGACATGCTCAATGATGTTCATGTCTTGTGACTGGTCTGGCCAGTCCTGGAGGATCTTGATCTTCTTTGCCTTGAGGAACTTTGAGGTAGAGATTGAAGTATGCGATGGAGCATCATCTTGCTGCAGAATGTGTCCCTTTTTATGGTTTGGAATGTAAGTGGCAGCTCAGATTTGTTGATATTTCAGACTATTTATCTCTCAGGGTGCAGACAATTAAAAAACCGTGTGGCATTTGCCAAGGTCCACTGCCTATCAAAAGGATGGATGCTGGAAAAGTGGCAAAAGGTGGATTTTTCAGATTAATCTTCCATTGAATTACACCACAGTCGCTGCAAATATTTCAGGAGACCTACTGGAGCCTGCATGGATCCAAGATTCACTCATAAAACAGTGAAGTTTGGTGGTGGCAAAATCTGGGGTTACATCCAGTATGGGGGTGTGTGAGAGATCAGCAGGGTGGAAGGCAATATAAATAGTCTGAAATACCAACAAATCTTAGCTGCCTCTTACATTCCTAACCATGAAGGATGTAGGATGAAAGAGGAAGCATGGAAGACGAAACCCAAGAATGTTGATGAACTTTGGGAGGCATACAAGACTGCTTTCTTTGATGTTCCTAATGACTTCATCAATAAATTGTATGAATCCTTGCCGAACCACATGGATGCAGTCCTTCAAGCCCATGGAAGTCATACAAAATATTAAATTTGGATCTCACACCACCGCTACTTAATTTGCTTATGTTATGTAACATATTTTTGTATTTGAAGTACATTTTTTGTTCAATTTTACACTACTTTCTGTAGGCAACAAAACTTGTGTCTTGCCAAAATTTTACTTTTATGTCTTCATTTAATGATAAATCTTTTTTCAGTGAAACAAATATATTGTTGTACATTCAACATCATTTGGGAGGGTCTAAGCTTTCATATGAGCCATTTCTGAAACCAATTGAATATATAAAAGTCAGGTTATTAGCAATTGTTTCTACAAAATGGATAAGCGACAAGACTTTTGTCAGGGACTGAATAGTATATCTATATATATTAAGAGTGTGTTGGTACACACAAGTTATGGTTCAATACGTACCTTGGTACGGGGGTCACGGTTTGGTGAGGGTTCAGTACAGCAGGAAAAACAAGAAGAGTTTTTTTTTTTTTTTCCCCCCCTTTTTTTTTTAAAGTATACCATTACAAATTTATACAGGTGAAATTTAAGAAAATGTAAAAAAGGTGACCTATAGCTTTTTTTTTTTTTGGAATAAAAAAGACAGTTCAATACATTCAGTTTATATGAACATATTTGATGTGAAAGATCTTGCAATAACATAATAATTGCTTTGGCGAGTAACTAATTAATTTTACGTTGAGGTAACTTAGTAACTCAATTACTTTTGGGGATAAGTAATTTGTAACTAACAAATTACATTTTTTAAAGTAAGATTAACAACACTGGTGACAACACATGGGCAAACATAGTTTAAGAATTCTGTAATTGAATTGTCAGCCACCACATGTTGTTAGCTTTACAGACTAACCCTCACTGTAATCTAATTTGTGCTTCTCTTTTCCTGCCTCTCATGCTAGCTATGAAGATAATAAACAGTTTATCAAGTAAGGATGCATTGACCAGAACTCCTCAATTCTTGCTTAATTCTATTTCCTCTCCTCCCAATTCCTCTTTACTGTTTCCAGTTGTTTCTGGGTCATCCGTCCTCCCAGGAAGCAACCTCTAAGTAAATCATTGTAGTGAATGTCCTTGTGAATACTTCCTCTCACTATGTGCATCATGTTGTTGTTGTATTTGACAACCTCACACCGGGTGGTTTTTGCCCTCTCTCCTTGAACTTTTTGCTTCTCTGCTGGTAGTTACTTGTAAAGTTCAGATGCATATTTGTAGTTAAATGCCACATCCCTGGGTTTTGATTCCATCTTTGGCTATGGAGACGTTACAATTGGAATTTTTAGTGCTACCTGTTTGTGCGTTTGTTGTAGTTGGTGCGAAAATTGTGATCAGTATGAAGGAAATGGTTTTCCCTTTTCTCCCATCCATTTTTGACTCCTTCACTACCAGCTTTTACTTATTGATCACCATACCCTGTTCAATTTTAGTATGTATCAGTTGGTTAGTTAGCAGTTTTATTTAAGAGTTACTTTGCATTTTGACTAAACGGTGTACATTTTGGTGCTGATATCAATAATGAAAAGTATTACATTGGAAAGAACAGTGGTAAGTCGTAGTCACAAAGTCAGTTTTGTTCGGTTTGATCGTGTCTGCGTTACAGTTTTCCTCTACCCTTTCTGAGCATTGGTCCCATTTATTGATTTGTCAGGACATTATAAGTTACTCATACATACCTTAATGTCTTCTACTATGTGTTTTTGCCATCTTTCAGATCCTGGGTCATGGGGGCCTTTGCTCTTCTATTTTTGCTGGGCCTTACGTGGTCCTTCGGCCTCTTCTTCATCAATGAGGCCTCCATTGTTATGGCGTATCTCTTCACCATATTTAACGCCTTCCAGGGGATGTTTATTTTTATTTTCCACTGCCTCCTACAGAAAAAGGTAGGTCTTGTTGCATTGGGCAATGCTCAACAGAATTGCTGGCAAATCTTTTGGAGCACTTCAACTTGTTTTAAACATTTCTTATGAGTTGCATTTGTTTGATTCCATAGGTCCGCAAGGAATACAGCAAGTGCTTTCGTCACACATACTGCTGTGGAAGGTTGCCAACTGAGAGCTCGCACGGCTCGGCCAAGACTTCGACTACACGGACAAGCGCACGCTACTCTTCTGGTACCCAGGTAGACCAACAAGCTTGCATGAGCAGAATAACAGGCTGCATCACCTGAATGTCACAAGTTACTTTCTTTTCTGCCAGCCCTCTTTATCTTCTGCCTATTTCCTCTCTAACATCATGTTCATGTGGAATAGAACTGCCCTCTTTTTCACTAACGAAGCATAACACACTGAGGGTAAATGCAAAATTACATATTTGTCCCAGATTTGTTTGCATTGCAGTTTTGAATGTAGATGGACAAAAATAGGCATTTTACTAAATTTCCATTCCCGATAGCAGTGTAGTTTTTGGCCGCGCTTTTAATTTTTGTCATAGTCTTTTGTAGTCATATTAGTCATCTCAAAATGTGTTTGTCTTCGTCTAGTTTTTGTGGACGAAAACTCAAGACTAATTTTGTCTAGTTTTAGTTGACGTTTGCTAAAAATGTTTTCGTCTCTAAAATGAAAAATAATAATAATCCAAAGATAGATAAATAAATAAATAAATGAATAAATAAAAAGTTTTAAACTATTTCAAATTAACATTGACAGATGTGAACATATTGTTGCATCTACAAGGACAACGCCAACTTGGTGAAAATACACACTCAGCAGGAAAACAGTACATTTTCAATTAATTGACCGCTAACTGTATATAATAATAGTTTTCCAAGAGAGTTTAAGAGGATGCTCTAATGCAGCGGTCTCAAACCGACTCCACAAAGGGCCGCAGTGGGTCCTGGTTTTTGTTCCAACAGATCCAGCACAAACAGTTCAACCAATGAGATTTCTACTAACATAAGCAGCACCTGATTGCAATCAACTGATTACACTTGTAAGAAACCAGATTGGTGAAAAGGTATTTGTCTCGTTTGGTTGGAATGAAATCCAGTACCCCCTGCGGCCCTTTGAGGACCGGTTTGAGACCACTGCTCTAATGCTAACGCAAATGCTATACTAACGCTACAAGTAACATTTAGTGTGTGATGATCACTCAGCACAGACCTTTAAAGGCAAAAGCAACATTGCATATTCTCTCTGGCCAAGGTAAGAAAACAAATCTTACCTACAATGTGTGCAATCCTGCATGGATATTGGAGAAGACACACTGGTGAGTCAGGGAGGCGGTGGGCAATGCAGGTCACATGAGTGACACAACCAGACACTGCTACGATGCAGGTTAACTACATTTCACACAATGTGAACATGACGGAAACTATTGTGCATTTTTGTCTCGTCCACTGAAAACTGACATTAGGCTGGTTATGTTTTAGTCTCCCAAAACATGTTTTTAGCTTGTTATCGTCTCGTCATCGTCATGAAAAAAGTGCTCGTTGATGAAATATTTTCGTTATCGTCATCGTTGACGAAAACAACACTGCCCGATAGTGCTTCAAATTAAAGATCAACGTCAACACAGTCAGTTCTGTAATGATAGTTGAGTTCAGTTGAATTATAGGTCAAACGTTTAATAGTCAAGCTAAAAAAAAAAAAAAAAGTAATGTAAAAAAGAAAATATAATACTGACGCTTTTGACATGGTCGACATCCTTTCGAAACCTAGAATTATATGAGGTACGTCTTTCCCAAAAACAGTGACACAAAATAAGCGAACCATAGTACAACCTTCAATAACAGCAGTCTATTGGACAAAATAATGCTGCCTAGCTAATTGTCCAAAGTAGAAATCTGTTTTGATGTACTGTAGCCCAGATTCCAATAATTTACAACAGGGTCTTCAATAGATCACATACTTCTTTGGACTAGAGTAGTGGCATTTTTACACACTTGAACAATTTCTAAACAATTAATTAAGAATTAAGCCCATACCTAACAGCAACCCTTTACTAATCTGTTCAAGCAAGCGATAAAAACAAGCATTACAGCTGCCCTTGCCTCACTTGTAATTATAAAATGTGGGCAGAGGAAGATGATGTGCACACTAAAATATGAAACTGAATCTGAGCAATGGGCTTGTTCGAAGTCCTAATGACTGTCCCTTGTTGACCTGACAGAGTCGAATCAGGAGAATGTGGAATGACACCGTAAGAAAGCAATCTGAGTCCTCCTTTATCTCAGGTGACATCAACAGCACCTCCACCCTTAACCAAGGTCAGTTCACACCTCATTACGTTCCACATCTCTACACACACTCCTATGCACACGTTTCATCAGCCAATTTAAAAATACTCCTCCGTGCTGCTGCTAAAGATGGTACCTAGGTAATCGTAATAAATTTCTGCAGCTTGAAAAGACAGAGCTGTGCGGTTTGAAAAGGGAAAATATATCATCTCAGCCTTCCATCTCATCTTCTTGTATTCGCAGAGGATTACCAAAATCCAAAAGTACTCATATAATCTTGCAGGTCAGTTTTAAAGTAGGGCAAGGATAGACGTATGACATAGTGTAAACATGCCTCGCACATATGTAGACAAAACTAAGACTGGGGAAACTAAATGTTATTTTAAGAAAGCAGCCATTTGTTGCCTGGCATCTGAGGTGACCTCAGTTACTTTCAAGGGGAGAGATGGAAAAAAAAAACTGTCATTTATTATTTAGCTTGAGCACAAATATGATGATGAGAAGATAATGTTCAACTCTAGCTGACCCGGAGCGCTTAACGTGTTTCTCGGCTTTCTGCTGCCTCTAAAATGGCTTTTCGAGCATGTGAAGGAAAAGCGGGCATATTCCGAGCTAGTTAACATCCCACCCAGCTTCGATGCCAATTCTTGCATATCTCTGCCTTCACTCGCTTTTTTTTTTTTTTTTTTTTTTTTTTTTTTTTTTTTTTTTTTTTTTTTTTTTTTTAACTTTGCTACAAGGTATTTGACTGCTGCACCTCCAGCTCCAAGACACATTTTGACTCACTCATACACCTCTAACAAAGTAGAGTTTTTCTCCCCTAAGTGTTGAGCCGAGCCGTGAAGTTGTTAATGTAAAGGTTCAGTATTGATCACTCCAGGGTGTATAAACCTAGCTACCCTGGAGAGTCGCTGCACTAAACGAGGTCTCTATCTCCTGGAAGCACATCCTGTCATTAAAAGCATCCTTGAAGTCTTCCCAACATGACATATGGCATTTAACACAGGTGATTAATGGAGATGCATTCATTCCTCTAAACACTTTAGAAGTGAGTTGAAAAAACAATGGACAGGAAGATGTGGTTTGGAGGAAAATTAAAATTTCAAATGATTATACAGTGATCCCTCATTTTTCGCGGTTAATGGGACGGTTGGGACCTTAATCAAAAATCCACAAAGTAGTGGCGGAGCCTATTACATGCATTTGCATTCCATTGCAATGCATCTAACAGCATTGAAAAAGGTACATATAAGACATATTTTTCCCTTATTTTCCCAAAGTATAATAAAAAAATCCAAAATAAAACCTTATATGTTTAAGCAAAACTTTTATAAATGGTTTTGAAGCAATGCAAATGTAATAATTATGATATACTGTAAATGAGAGACAGTGGTACCTCGACATACGATCGCTTTGACACACGATCTTTTCGACATCCGACGTTAAATTTGACTCGCCATTTGTTTCTACATCTGACGACATGCTCGAAATACGACAATTTATTACAGCACCGCAGTTTCTTTATTTTGCCGGAAGACGGACGCACAGCGGATTTTCATATGCCAGAAATCCACACTGGTTCCAAGAAGGTTAGTGCAGTTGGGAAAAAAGGAAAAGGTGACGCTTACCATTGAAATGAAGATGGAAATGAAAGAAAAATATGAGCATCGTGTGTGCATCTGTGAACTGGCTTGACAGTACGGCCGTAGAATGATCATGACGGTCGTCCTCTGACCTCGGTTCGCCAGTCTTTATAGGGTAAGGTGACAATTATTATTGTGGTAATATCGCTAAAGAAATCGCCAGCTTCGTCAGGTTTCTAATCATTTATTCCATCAACCCGTTTACTCAACACTCCTACTCTCCGCTGCAGTTGATGCCAGCAGCCAGCCAGCAACAAAACATTAAAAGAGAAAGTAAAATAGAACCGCACTCTACCTCACCGTCACGTCAGATACACGTTAAAGTGCCTGTGACACGAAAAAGCATGTTTATTTCATAATACACACGGTATGTTATGCTCCTGAATGAAATGGACCACTTGGATATGTGAAGAAGCGATCGATAATATTTATTCAACTTTTTGAATCCCGCGCTACGAAAATGACAGACTTCCGGCTTCGGTCTTGCATTGAGGAAGAGGGTGCTGTGACGTGTACGGAAGAAGCAGTCCTCTTCGCTATACAGTCGTACTGTTGTATGAGAAGGACTAAGGATTCAGCTGATTTTGCGGATTTATTCTTTTATTTTTTGCATCCCGCCAGCCAAACGGCTGCAGAAAAATCTTGCTGTAGGAGGGAGAGGCGTGTGCGCCTTTTTGGGGTTTCAAAACGTTCCCATTCACAGGTGGATAATGGCCAAAACAAGCTCTACTACTGTACTACCGGTTGTCCGGTGGTCATTGTCCAGCTGCTTCCCCGCAAACAAGCCCTCTGCCCTCATCAGGGGAACAACGAGCTCTAACTTGTTCGCCGCCGGGTGGGTTGCTGATCGGCAAAGACAATCGACAACCCAGTCATCATGTGAAATGACCCGGGCTAGTTATGTGTGATTTTTCCGTTTCGAAGACTTTGAAACATCACTCAGTCCGGGTTAGAATGTTGGCCAGCTGTCACACCTCTTGGTTTGTTTACATTCTCCGACGCCGGGGAAGGGAAATGACATAAACACAACTTAGGTGGCATAAAATATCTTTCAGGAGGTATGACAGTAAAGGTGAAGTCGACAGTTTTGACCATTATGGAGTAATTTTGCCACGTCGTCCTGAATAAATGCATTTTTATTATTTCATATTCCATTTAGCAAAAGACTGTTATTTGTCATGACCATGCCATTTATTTAGCTATCGGGGAAAATACTTGGATAAAAAGAATATCCTGTAAAAATATTGGAGTAGAGAAACTGAAACAATGACATTTTGCGGCTCTTTTCGTCGCGTGTTCCTCATTTTGAACAATTCCCCCTCAGTGGGTTTAATAGTAAAACCGATGAGCCCATTCTCCCGCTGACGTCATCCACCTGTTGGAGACGCTAGAGCCCTATCATGGTAGGTGTGGCTAACCGGCAGATTAAAAGACTAATTTGTCGTCATCTGCGCTTTGCTAAATTGTTGTATATAGTCGAATCGTCTCAAAATATGACTGTAATTCACATAATAATGCTATTTAAGACTTTTTTTCTCCTGTCGTACGACCTTTAAAGCAAAAAACGTCAGCCACATTAGAACCCGATTAAATACATTATTACAGAAATTGTTAGTATTATTATATTATTGTTCTGATTTTTATTTATAAATTATTTGTTTTGCTATGTGTAATTGCCATTTGTAATAGTACAAGCAGTATTTATTAAAAATTTAGTGAAGGTTTTCGAGCTGTGGAACGAATTAGTGCAAATATAATGTATTCTTATGGGAAAATCCTGCTCGACATACGACCATTTCGACTTACAAACAAGGTTCTGGAACAAAATGAACTTCGTATGTAGAGGTACCACTGTATATAAAAAAGAAAATGATTTGTACATGTATGCATTTAAACATGTTTAAATAAAATGACACATTAGACTCCAGTGGCTCCTTCCTGGACTGACAGTGATGATGATGAAGAAACACCTGTGCACTTCGATGAAGATGATGAAGATGACACAATGCACAGGTGTAAAGGGAGCCTTATACAGTACCTCAAACATCTGCGAATAACTGAAACCGCAAATTACGAAGGGAGGGGATCTCTGTATAACATAGATAAAAAATTATTTTAATGGTCGATTAATTATAAATTATCTTTGTGATTGGGCATATTTTTTTTAGTTTTAGATGGTCAAGATTAAAAGTGACCACACACTTTTGTAAATGACCTCTTACACTTGGCTTCTTTTCATTCTAGAATGCAAAAATTTGACATCAATCGCTTTTCATGGTCTATTTACCAAATTATCTCGTAAAGAAGGGCTATTCTTGGTATGCATTTAAAATTAATAATGATACATTTTATTTCTAGAGCGCACACAAAGACGCTTCACAAGAGACATGGAATCACAGTATGATAAAAAGGTATTAAAAGGATAAAAGATTAAAAGCACAATAAAAAGAAATAGAAATATAACAGAGCTAGGGGTTACGGTGGGTAAGAAAGAGTGAACAGGTGTGTTTTCAGTCTGGATTTGAAAAGTGATAGGGTAGATATGCTGCGAAGATCAGGGGGTAGGGAGTTCCAGATCTGCGGGGCACACTGACTAAAAGCTCTGGAACCAAAGGTGGAGAGACCGACATGGGGGACGGAGAGGGGAAGAATAGTGGTAGAGCGAAGTGAACGGGTTGGATTGTTTAAACGGAGTAGATCGCAAAAGTAGGGAGGGGCCAGGCCATGGAGTGTTTTGAAGGTGATGATGAGGATCTTGTAAATGATCCTCATTTAAATTGGTTTTCACATGCTGCCGATATTGTTGTCGTTGTAAAAAAAACAAAAATAACAAACGACATCTCTGTCATTTATTTATCTTGCAAGCATCAGGTCCATGCATTTATAAAGTCTTATTAATGGTCTACTTGGCATACCTTTTCAGGTGAATAATCTGAGTTATTTGTATAATGTGTCTATCAATCCTGTGGTACACAAAACTCCTCAAGTCTTGGCTCCACTCACATTTTTGCAACTGCTTCCACAAAGCTCAACAATTGATGCTCTGAACATGGCCGTGATTTATAACTCTCACTGTTGGCTGAGTGCACCTTCTCTTCTTCTGTCTTTCAACTCCAGGAATGACTGGGAATTATCTACTAACAAATCCTCTTCTTCGACCACAAGGCTCTAACAACCCTTATAACACCTTACTGGCTGAGACAGTTGTGTGTAACACCCCCACGGCACCAGTGTTTAACTCTCCAGGTGTGCTAACTTCTTCTATCACCTTTTTTTTTTTCTTTAAACTTCCTCACTTATTTTTTTCATCCTCGGCACGAAGAATCATACTCTTCAATGTCGTGGTGACCGGCCGGACAAAAGGCAGTATATATCATAGTGTTGCATCATAATAGTTCCCCCATCTTCCATCAATTTCTCAAACTGAACAATTTGTATGGTTTGAGTTGTGAGGATATAGTATAAACTGCATGAGCAATATATCAGATCATTTTTTTCTGTAGTGTTTTAATGGGAGTTTTACCCTTAAAACACATCAGCTCTGCAGCATGTCATTTGGACTGCAACCCATATACAATGGAGCACAAAGTTGTTCATACCCTGGCCATTTATCATAAATATATATCTCATCTTTTGAATTGTTGTCTTCAAACTGGAAGTGGCACAGGAATATTTTTATTATACAGTTTGTAACAAAATGTTCTTGTCCAAAATCCGTAATTGACATTCCATATTCAGCATGTCAATTTTAAAAATTTCAAGGTGATTACAATTCTTTAGATTATGCTCAAATTATCCAGGATTCTTAGAATATGACAAAACATCTCATCTCGATGTAATCATCTGGGATATCAATCCTTTTAACATGCAAAATACTATGAAAATAAGGAATATTTATTTAATCAAATTACGACTGATTTTGTCAATGACAAAATTTAGATTTTGGTACAATACCTGCATAAATAACCTCAATAGCAGCACCGTAACGGCAGCATGGCAAAAATCTTTTGGAAAAATAAATAATACAAAATTCAAAAAAATTATTATGCTCATCGTGCTTCTCCACGAGGAGGAGCAGAGGGACAGCCCTATTAAGAGTTTGCACGTTAACTGTAGCCTTTCCTGGACAAACACAACATGCCCACTTAAATGCATTTCTCTTTTCAGCAGATAGACTCCACTTTAGTTGACCATCACTTTGTGTGTCCTGCCTTTTATAGTCCCAGTGTCACTATTTTTCCACACTAAGTACTGTAAATGATTTAATCTTATCAAAAGGTATTCAGAAATCAATTATAAAGACTTCCTCAAAGCCATAAATATTGAAAATGTGAAATAAAAATCATTTTTGTTGTGTTTTTCCTCGACATTGTTGAAACCGATGACGTCCCAGATAGCAGACCGACGTTGAAAAGATGTTGGATCAACATCCCACTGTCGATCTTACAGTGGGGAGAACAAGTATTTGATACACTGCCAATGAGTTGGCAGTGTATCAAATACTTGTTCTCCCCACTTTATATCGTTGAATTAACGTCGCTTTTTCACCCTCAATTAATGTTGTTTCAACGTTGAAATCCTTACAAAACCTAAACGTCATTTCGATTATTAATAATATTGGAATAAAGTTGAATCAATGTTATGTTTTCGAACGAAATGCCCGCTCATCCATAATTCAGTGACTTTTCAATCATATTTCCCAGTCAATCATAAATCAACTATTTGTCAACATTAGCTCATCAACTATAAAACAGTGTTAACCCAACCATCGCCTGACATACCATCGAATAACGTTTTAACGTCACTTGACGTCGAAAATTTCAATGTGAACCATACCGATGATTTTGATGGAAAATCAACATTTGTTCAATGTCGGTCTGCTATTTTGGCTATTAAAAGGGAAAGATTTAAGCAGGAGGATTATGAATCAGTGAAAACTACAGAAAACTTTCAACCGAAAATCGCTAAAATTGCATTGCAAGACCGAAAGTTTACCACCTAATAGTGTGAAGAACCGTAGTCCTCTTGTGATGACGTAATCAAAACACGTTGTCTCGCTAACACTATTGGCTTAAAGCCAACATGTCTGCCGTTTAAAAGTATTTTGAAGTATCAAAGAAACATATAGATTATTAAATGAAGGGGGAAAAATTAATTTGCTTCATTGCTGCTACACGAGTGTTCTGAAGCTGCTTTCTATTGATCTCCCGTGTCCCGCATCGTGTACAGTGCATTTGAGCCCGTGCATGAGTATTTTGGAATTTATTTGTATACTATTCGCTTGATTAAAGTAGTATTTAAATGCATCATTGTGCTTTTGCTGTGGTTTAGTACAATACATTTATTGTACAACCGCCTCCTCTTATTGTCACATTTTTCCCCCCGACTCTTCCAGACCCTGTTACCAGTCGCCGCTTAATCCGGCTGGGAGCCACTTCGCTCGCCTTTGTGTCTGTTAGAACTCGGCCACTCGCTTGGCTCTCGATCGATTCCACTAGTTGTACAAGAAAACACCGCGTCTTATTTTAAAGATTAGGAGAGATTGTAATAGCCTTGCAAAGATTTTTACTAATTTCGGCGAGTACAGAATATTCTTTGTTTGGTGTTGCTGTTGTTGTAAACTACAGTTCCACACAGACGTAGCAACTGGAGGCGTGAGACACATTTTTCGAGTTTCCCAAACTTCCAAGAAAGCGCATTTATCAAGGTTTCATTGGTCGTAATGTGTGTGTCTACGTCCACCGAACAGAATGTTATGACAACGCCAGCTACAGGACTCGTTCAGAGGTTGCCACAAAACGCTCACTGCTGCCAGGAAAGCACCCTCCCATGAAGTTTCAGATTTGGCACCTTTCAATCTAACTTTCTTGAGCCTCCGGGTTTTAGAACCAATGCCAAGGCAAAAAGGCATTAATTGAAATGTAATGAACTATTGTTTGTTTGTTTGTTTGTCTTTAAATAAATAATGAATTATATGCATGTGTATTTTTCGGTTTTCGGCCAAGTTTTTCAATATTCGGCTTCGGCCAAGAATTTTGCGTTCGGTACATCCCTAGTGAAAACACTAGGCAAGACTCGTTGACTTTAAGGTGCGACGAGTCAGAATACGAAATTGAAAGATTCCGGAGAGATTCTACCATACAGGTTCGAACCAGAGGCAGAATCGCTATCACATGGCGCAAGTGATGAGTCCGACATGGAAGCATTATTATATCGGGCACCTATCTTACGTGTATGTCTCTCAACTCTACACAACAGCAAGCACAGCGATAAAAAAATAAAATAAAAAAATGAATCATCTGAAAATATCAAAATCAGGTTATTTTTGCTGGTGCACTTTTGGCAACGGGCCAACAAGGGCCATTGCCTTGTTCTTTCACTTCCAATGTTATTATTAACAACTCATCAATAGATAAAACTGTATTTGTCATTTGGCCAAAGCAGTCTTCAGTAAAATGTTTTTATCAAACAACAGAATACTCCCCTAGTCTTCTCAACTATTTGATTTCCTCAATTCACTCGGCTCTCACCGCTTGGTCGGACAGAAATTTGTTGAGGCTTATATCCGCCTTGTCCAAATTGGACCAATTTCCGACACAACATGTATTAAGCATTTTTCCGATAAAAACAAATAAATTACTTGGGGGGAAAAAACTAAAATGCTGGCCACCACAATAATGCACTTTACGTATTTAGGGTTCTGCACGCAAAAAAGACTTCCTACTCATATGTCACTTCCAGTTACTCACTCTGGCCTCAGTGGCCAACAGGGAGAAATTTAAACAGGGATTAAAACTCTGTTTGACACTTCTTTGGTTTATTTTACAAACAATCTCATTCAGGAAATTACTCTGTGAGGTGACAATGGGACTTTAAGAAATTGAGTGGGTGTCCGGGACAGGTGTCGTGTTTTTCCTTCGTCTTATTTATTTATTTATTTTTAAATGCTGGCACACAAAATTGTATGCATTATTTTTTATCCAGAAAAAAACTGTACTCTAATGGAACGATTTGCTGATGCAATACTAATTCCAACACAACTTCTAGGTCATTTCCAGCTAGAGGACACCAATTCACAAATTTATGTTTGACCCCAATCTGGGTTTAACTGTATATTTTTACACCACCATGTTGAATCAGAAATGGCATCTTTTGTGATGTTTTTGTGCTCTTCCCTTGTGCTTCCCTCTAGTGACCTACAGAGAGACAAGTATGGGAGTCAAACTTAACTTTGCCTATCAAATGTAAATTTTTTTCAGCATGCTTACTTAAAAAACAAAACAAACATCCCACCCCTTCCCCCCACTGGTTACTTTAGGCCATTGCCATTAACACCCACTCGATGAGCAAGTGGTTCACAAAATGTTAAAGTAATGGCAATAGTTTAGAAGCATTATTGTTTTTCTTTCCGTTTCCGTCCGACTGTGGCTCTCAGCAGTGACAGAGACCAGTAGAGCTCATCTGGCACCTTCTTCCCTTTTTTGGATGGCAGCAGCTGTTTCGTTTAATACTGTATGTCGAATTTTTACATTCTCCCTGGTAATCAGTGGGGAATTTTTTTTTTTTTTTTTTTAATGGAATAGTATTAGCAGAAAAAGCACCTCCATTTGTCTTCCTGCAATTGTTGACATTTGGTTTAGTGTGAGAAGCCACATTGGCCTTTATCTACTCTCTCCATCATTGAATAACTAATATTTATCTTTTTTTTGGGTGCTGCTTTGCACGACCTCCGTGCGTTGAGGAATTCCTAACATGACTGCGTCTGACCTCTGTAGTGCTTGTGTTATTCCTCAGCTGCTCTGCCAGTGACTGGTGTCTCACTGGGAGCTGTCACTGTGACGAATGCCAAATGCTGGGCTGTTGGCGACCTCTGACCTTAGCCAACAAGCAGCACAGTTCCGGACAGAATGTATACCTAATTGGACAAAAACAACCGAGAAAAGCTATTTAATAGCTCTTAGTTAATGCAACTTGTGTTCAGAATAATAACGGTATTTAAAATGAGCAAGTAATCCTCAAAATCCTTGCGACGGCTTTTTTCTCGGAATGCATTTTCAAATGTATTAGGAATTATGAATCTTATGCAAACCACAATCCCAGTTAGGTGTACAATGCAAACAAAAAAAAATACAGTAGTTGTAAATCCTTCTTTAATTTAATAAACTACAAAGACAAATAGTTAATGTTTAAACTGATTCTCTTTTGCAAATGCCATCTTGAATTTGATGCCGACATCACATTCTGAGGAAAAAAAATGAGAGAGGGGCATGTTTACACCCTGTCATCTTTTTATCACACATCACCTTCTGAAGTGAAGACACAAATTGCTTGCTTGTGGAATTATTTCCCATTCTTACTTGTACAACAAGTTCAGTTGCTCCATGGTCTTGGGTGTCCATTGTCACATTTTGCGCACTGAGTTGTGCCACTTTTTTCATTAGAAGACAGGTCTGGACTGCTGGCAGGCCTGTCAAGTGCTCACACTCTTTTACTACTTAGCCTCACAGTTGTAACTCGTGCCGAATGTGGCTTGGCATTTACAGTGGGGCAAATAAGTATTTAGTCAACCACTAATGGTGCAAGTTGTCCCACTTGAAAATATTAGAGAGGCCTGTAATTGTCAACATGGGTAAACCTCAACCATGAGAGATAGAATGTGGGGAAAAAAAACAGAAAATCACATTGTTTGATTTTTAAAGAATTTATTTGCAAATCATGGTGGAAAATAAGCATTTGGTCAATACCAAAAGTTCATCTCAATACTTTGTTATGTACTCTTTGTTGGCAATAACAGAGGCCAAACGTTTTCTGTAACTCTTCACAAGCTTTTCACACACTGTTGCTGGTATTTTGGCCCATTCCTCCATGCAGATCTCCTCCAGAGCAGTGTTGTTTTGGGGCTGTCGTTTGGCAACTCAGAATTTCAACTCCCTCCACAGATTTTCTATGGGGTTGAGATCTGGAGACTGGCTAGGCTACTCCAGGACCTTGAAATGCTTCTTACAAAGCCACTCCTTTGTTGCCCTGGCTGTGTGTTTGGGATCATTGTCATGCTGAAAGACCCAGCCACGTCTCATCTTCAATGCCCTTGCTGATGGAAGGAGATTTTCACTCAAAATCTCTCGATGCATGGCCCCATTCATTCTTTCCTTTACACAAATCAGTCGTCCTGGTCCCTTTGCAGAAAAACAGCCCCAAAGCATGTTTCCACCCCCATGCTTCACAGTGGGTATGGTGTTCTTTGGATGCAATTCAGTATTTTTTCCCCTCCTAACACGAGAACCTGTGTTTCTAACCAAAAAGTTCTATTTTTGTTTCATCTGACCATAACACATTCTCCCAGTCCTCTTCTGGATCATCCAAATGCTCTCTAGCGAACCGCAGACGGGCCTGTACGTGTACTGGCTTCAGCGGGGGGACACGTCTGGCAGTGCAGGATTTGAGTCCCTGGCTGCGCATTATGTTACTGATAGTAGCCTTTGTTACTGTGGTCCCAGCTCTCTGTAGGCCATTCACTAGGTCCCCCCATGTGGTTCTGGGATTTTTGTTCACCGTTCTTGTTATCATTTTGACGCCACGGGGTGAGATCTTGCATGGAGCCACAGATCGAGGGAGATTATCAGTGGTCTTGTATGTCTTCGATTTTCTAATAATTGCTCCCACAGTTGATTTCTTTACACTAAGTGTTTTACCTATTGCAGATTCAGTTTTCCCAGCCTGGTACAGGTCTACAATTTTGTCTCTGGTGTTCTATGACAGCTCTTTGGTCTTGGCCATAGTGGAGTTTGGAGTGTGACTGACTGAGGTAGTGGACAGGTGTCTTTTATACCGATAATGAGTTAAACAGGTGCCATTAATACAGGTAACGAGTGGAGCCTCCTTAGACCTCATTAGAAGTTAGACCTCTTTGACAGCCAGAAATCTTGCTTGTTTGTAGGTGACCAAATACTTATTTTCCACTCTAATTTGGAAATAAATTCTTTAAAAATCAAACAATGTGATTTTCTGTTTTTTTTTTTTTTTTTTGTATCACATTTTATCTCTCATTGTTGAAGTTTACCCATGTTGACAATTACAGGCCTCCCTAATCTTTTCAAGTAGGAGAACTTGCACAATTGGTGGTTGACTAAGTACTTATTTGCCCCACTGTACATCATACTGTACCTCCATACCATTACAGATGCTGGGTTTTGAAATTGGAGCTCCTAACAATCCCAATAGTCCTTTTCCTCTTTGTCCCGAAGGTGAGACATCGAAGATTTACAAAAGCAATTAGAAATGGGCACTCGCCAGACAATTGCACACTTTTTCACTTTAAGTTCATCTCAGATTATCCAAGGCCTAGACAAGAAGGCAGCGATTTTGGGTACTGTTCATATAAAAATATTTAACTTGCATTTGTAGATCCGTCTATTACCTTTGTTAACATGAAATCTTGCTTCTTCCCTGTGGGGATTTCTCCAAATTCTGTAAATGTTTTCATAATAGTCCAGGGATTCAGACTGCAACCATTTGGTTGCAACTAAATTAGAGTGCGTGAATTTTTCATCTACTTGCACATGCGCGATTAGTAACATTGCGTTTTCTTTTTTTTTTTTTTTTTTTTTTTTTTTTGCTGACAAACTCCTTCACTGTTAAATCCACTAGTTGGCGATGTGTGGAGTGGGTTATAATTGAGGTAGCGGGAAAACTTGACAGCACTTGCGAACAATGGCGAAAAGGACAATAAGGCTTGGTTCATACCATAGGTCTTAATGCACAGATCCGATTTTTTGTCATACCTGTTTTTTTGCTGGCGTCCCGTTCAGACTGCCTTTGTCCATTGAGCCCGTTCAAGTACTACGCATGCACACTAATTCGCAGTCCGACACGCGCTGAGCAAGAAGACCCGCATGCGAAAGCATCAAAACAAATGCCTCCACATGCTGGCTGTCATCGGTCATTCCAGGGAGATCATATTTTGATTTCCAAAAAGAGGACACAAAAACCAGACATAAATAATCCCGTTTAGGCTTATATTCAACGTTTATATGGATCGATAGCATGCACGCACTGTCCGTGCATGACACACAGACATTTGTTTGCCCCGACTCTCGGGCGTGTAAGCAATCTCTAGAGCAGAGAGAAAACCGAGCATTCTCAGGCTTATCCTCAACCCAATTTTATTTTTTTTATGACTGTTGTCAAGCACGACCTTTCCCCAAAAGCCGTGTCCGAGGCAAGCTAGGCGCTAACGCACAGCTGCACTGCTACCGTAATGCCCTGTCTGTCTCACTCTTTGATGACGTAATTGCTGCATGAATTCCGATTTGGGGGACTTGACGGTTCAGACCGCCGCGACATTCTTGAAAAATGTGGCCCGGATCGGATTTAAACCACGTACGAAAGTGACCCAGATTGGATTTGAAATGGTCCACTTCCATGCGACTTGTCCCGTTCAGACCGTCAAGTTAATGCCTCACTCGAGTTGGAAAAACACAAAAAAAAGCGGATTCATGCATTAAGACCTGCAGTATGAACCAAGCCTAAGTGACTACTTTCTTTCCAACAAAACCACCGGCACTGTTACAAAAGAGGCCGAATGGGGGAGTAAGTCCGACTCAGGGGCTCAACACACGGGAAGCGATGAGCAATGGCGAAATGTGAAAGACCTCGCCGTTGAGCTGAAAGCCAACACATGGGGTGTGATGCGACTGCAGCAGCAAGTGATACGCACTGCCCTCTGCCTGTGCGTCATCGCTCGTCTCTGATTAGCTATGAATTTGGAGGGCATTTTTTAAATGTGTTGACTTTTCTAAGCGCCAAAAACTTCCCATATTGCTGCTTTTTTATTTATGTCCCTGAAATCATGCTTAGAGGCATCATAAAATATGTGCTGCACACTGCTAAAATGATAGCTCCTCCATGTTGACAAAGTGTGGCGTGTGGATGTAATTTTCCAGTTGGCCAGTGTCCTCGCAGGTGATTTCTCGATCAATAAAGCCGTTGCCCATTGGTTGTAGTGTGAGGTGACAGCAACAGAAATAGAACAAAATTCACATGTTGCGGTATACTAGTCGATGTCAAAACGGATAGAGAATAAAATATAGATTCATAGGTTTGTAGCATTTATTATGAAAGTATTTATCAGTTAAACAGTGAAAATTTGAGGAAAACTTTGCATGTCGATTTACAGTGTGCGCCCCTGAATCTTCTGCTTGCGCCCCTGAAATTTTAAGTTGGTAAAAAATATTAGTCTGGAGCCCTGTGTGCACCATAGATGAGGTAATACCTGAATTCCTTGCAATTGTAAGTTTAGAATTGGTTTCACTCAGGCAGTTGTTCCCAAAGTTGTGAATCTTGCCCTATACTTTCTTGAGAAAAGATGTTTTGTGGATACGCCATTACATACCCGACCATGACATTCACTTGTTTCCAACTGACTTGTTCACCTGTGGAATGTAACAAATTGTTGTTGTTGTTTTGAGCATTCCACAACTTCAACAGTCTTTTTTTTTTTTTGGCCATCACAGCTTTTGCGGAATGTGCTGCAGGCATCAAATTCAATACACAGTTCACAGTTTCAGCATGAAATATTTTCTAAGGAGTGTATTCATACCATCTACAATTTATTCAGAAGTGGCTTGATTTCAACTCACAAATTCTCTATTGGGTTTAAGTCTGATCTTGTGACATTGTTACATGTGTCTTATTGATCTGAAAACCGTTTGATCAAACATTAATTTTAAGGGCATTTCCTCTTTAGTTCATAATGTATTCCATCAATATAATTTTATTAGCATGTTTAGTTTTACACACCTTTTTAACAAATCATTGTTCTGAACACAACTGTTTATGGAAGTTGATTCAATTTGCTGAACCCTTGCTCTTGCTACAGTATGTTCCAGTTTAATCTTTATTTATTTATTTTTTTGATTGCTCTTATGAGTGATCCTCTTTATGTTACAATAAATCATTTTTATTTTCTTTTGTACATCAGCTGCTCTTAGACCAGATAGGCTGAGCAGGCAGACATGAAGTGAGTTTTTTTACCTGCTGTGTGTGGTGATGGTGGAGTGCTGCTTGTGGGCTCCCCGTGTAGTGAGAATAAAGATGGCTGTCTCATGTTTACACATGCCTACTTTCCCTTTCTTACCATTCCTTCCTGTCTTTGTTCTTTTTCTCTCTCCCTGCACATCCAACCTATTTGGTGTAACGTAGCGTCTGTAGACCTCCACTCTGCCCAATGTGTCGTGATGGTGGTTACCATTCAGTTGGTTTTCTTAATGTTGTTTGGGATCCCTTTTCATTGCTTAGTCTCTTTGTGGCATACTAATACACACAAAGCTGACGTTTTATAAATTATGGTTGAGAAAAAAATGCACAAAAAAAAGAAAATTCTCAAAATGCATGCAAAGGATTGTGCTAAACTAACTTCTGACAATGGCATGGCTTAGTGTTAATTACATGCATCCTAAACAGCATTAAATATTCAAATCAGGGTTAGTTTGTAATTAAGATGTTAAATAACAATACATCATTGTCCTTTCTTTTTTTTCAGGGCACTCACTGAACAATGTGGTGAGGGATACAAGTGCAATGGATACACTACCGCTAAATGGTAACTTTAACAACAGCTACTCACTCCGCAGTGCGGACTTTGGAGACAGTGTACAGGTGGTGGACTGCGGACTCAGTCTGGATGACGCTGCCTTCGAGAAAATGATCATCTCTGAGCTTGTTCACAATAACCTGCGTGCCTGTAACAAAAGCCACCAACAGCAACAACAGCAGACCCCCAATTTGCATCACCCTTCCCACCACCACCACCATCCGCAGCAGCAGCACCCGCCGCCATTGCAGTACCATCACCATCACCACCACAAGACGGAGCAGGCTCCACCCAAGGTGACGGTGGTGGGCGGCAGCTGCGGCAAAGATGACGCCATCGTCGCTGATGCTTCTTCTTTGGTGCGCATGCGCCAAGCCGTGGGCCTCGAGCTGCATCACCATCATGAGCTCGAGGCGCCACTCATCCCTCAACGGACTCATTCGCTTCTGTACGCCCCTGAAAAGAAGGTAAGAACCGACGGGGGAACAAACACCATTGTGAGCCAGCTGACACCCGACAACAACGACCAGGATAGTTTGCAATCTCCAAACAGGGACTCCTTGTACACTAGCATGCCGAATTTGAGGGACTCTCCTTATCCCGAGAGCAGTCCGGAAGTTGCGGAGGACTTGTCCCCATCCAAGAAGAGCGAGAATGAGGACGTTTACTACAAGAGCATGCCTAATTTAGGAGCTGGCAACCAGCTGCAGGCTTATTACCAGATAGGCAAAGGGACAAGTGATGGTTACATTATTCCCATCACTAAAGACGATTGCATACCAGAAGGCGACGTACGAGAAGGACAAATGCAGCTCGTCACAAGCCTTTAAATGTATTGCAATGAACACCCAAACCTCCTCCTGAACATTTTCAGCCGTGAACATTTGGTGGACAACTAGCGAAGGAAGTAGGTGTGTCATTTGAACTATCCATCGACCACTCGTTCTCCCCAAACACGTCATTCTTCCACTCTTTTCAGCCATTGCTATACTACGTTTTAATAAAAGTGTACATAAAATACAGAGTCAAATTTTCATTTTTAGAGATAAGCCAATTATGTATTTAAATGTGCTGCTGCTGTCAAAAAAAGTATAATACCATAGGACGTAAAAAGGACAAAAAAAAAAAAAAACTGAATTTTACTTGATCCCTCAGAAAAGCATTTACAAAGGTTGTACATACACTTCCCAAGGTTTCGTGTTTTTGTTGAGGTTTTTTTTTTTCCTTTGGTCTGTTTTTGATTGTGGACAAAATGACACTCATGGACAAGGACGTTGACTCAACCCTGCCCCTGACCCCCGAAAGGAATATATATGGTTCTGATCACCCTTCATCCCCTTGCTGTTTCGATTGTATGATCACTAGCAATCAAGCCCTGGCCTTATATTTTCTCAACTGTACAATAAACTGTTGTCAAGAATAATGGCTATAAAAATATATATTTTGTTGTATGGCTGATGTAAAATAGATTCTTGGCAAAACCTTAATTATTGAGAAAGTGTTTAACTTCAAAATTTACCATTTGAGAGATTGTCTAGAGGCTATATACAGTATAGTGGTTCCAACGGTTGATTCATTGGTAGTCAGTTTGAACATTTAAGGCTTATGTAAAGACAGACAAAAAAATACATGGATGCTTCATCACTTTTTCCACCTGTCAACAATGTTTATACTGTTAGGATTTTATTATCACCCTCTCAAATATGTTGATTTGATATTGCCAGATTAGCATTACTTTATGCATAAATACAGTACATATTTTAACCGTTATGACAAAGTGATGGGCAGTTTGAAAATTAATATTTTTTGGGGTTGTTCTGAATCATGAAGTACTTTCACTGCCTCTGTTTGAACAGTTTATTTATTAAATCTTTTTTAATGAATGGGAAATATTTCTCAGCACTGGTATACATACTGTACTGTAGCTCATGGTTTTGTGTAAACATAATAGAACGGGCTCTCCACTCTTAAGACTGATGTAAAGTTCAACACATGTTTGACAAATACAATAAATGTGAGATTTTTTTTCAAATGTCATGTTGCTCATTAATGGCGTTTTGCTACGACGGTACATCAGATAACTTTGACTTATTTTGTTATGAATACTCATACTATTATCTCGGGTTATAAGTACCGAACACCTTGAAAGATAAACTGGTGAATATGTGTCAAATTTATTTTCTCTATTTTTTCCCTATAATGCCTCCACAGTTTGAACAGATTGTTTCACCAAATTTTTCAGAGAGGCCAAATCTGTCCATGTAATTCAAAGATAAGAAACTCAGGTAGGAAAACTGCATTGTGAACAGTTCTGTGTGGTTGTAACACTAATAAAGGTTCACTGACTCTGCTTTACAGTATTCCATTAAGTATATTCTTGAATGAGCACCACTTTTGGCACACTGAAGCAGCACTACACAAATCTTGATTTTGGCTTTATTAGCATGTGGGAGTGGGAAGTGGGAGAGTAGCTGCAGAACTAACAACTGGTCAGTGTTACACTTGGCTGGGCTTGTAGAAATATATTATACAAGATGTGTCCAAGTACGACACATATTTGCTCTAATTGTCTGTTGCAGCTGAAGCCCACAGTCCATTGCCGCTTGTGTTACACCTCAGGTAGTGCTAATTTACACAACACTGCAATGTAACACTAGATGAGGCAGAGTGACAAGCTCTCAGCGGGGGAGCTGGAAATTGCACTGATAGCAATTTGGCATTGAAGTAAATGCCTCAACCTTTAAAAAAATGCAGTCTTGTCAGAGGAACACAACATGACAATAAGTGGGTTACTATTTTGATTCAAACCCCAATTAAGTGACATTTAAAAAGAGGCTCCTGAGAAGAAAAAAAAAACGTTTTAGAACTAATTATTCACAGGTGGGCAATTGGCCCAAAAAATCTCAAGGGTAAGGAATTGGGCATTTGATGGTTGAGAAATGCGGTTTCCTTTCTGATTTTGTTCTGTTTTTCGTGTTCCTTCCAGTTATTTGATAATCCGACGTTTGTCAGCCGAAACACCGATGGAATGTGATTACACTAGTGTCACTCAATCTAGCCCAGTACTTCTCAAATAGTGGGGCGGGGTTAGGGTTTAAACCCTAACCCTTTAAACACTACTCGTCATATCGTACATATCGGGGGTGGCGTGTGGGACCTTAGAGAACATACTCTTTTGTCGCACTAGAATAAAGTGTAATTGCGCATCCAGTCTGGGTGGCAGTGGTGTGCTCATTTTCAGAGTGTGCGCAGCATTTTTTAGCTAAACAAGAGCAAAGAGCACTAGAGATATGAAGAGCTAAGACAAGGAAATATGACGACGGGTATGTAGCGTTTCGCTTTTGGCTTTGACTTTTAATACAGTGGGAGACGAGGAAAACCCAGTCTGTGTCTAAAAATGTTTGCAACGGACAGAAGGAAGCCAAATAAATTCAGACATCACCTAAAAACATCAGACACCAATCACATTGATAAGCGGCTTGATTTTTATTTTATTTTATTTATTTTTTTTAAGCAAGGTCGAGCTGAATATTGCCAACAATCGTCCCACTTTGTCAGTGTTACATCAGTTAACCAGCGAGCACTGTTGGCATCGTAGAAGGTGGCATATCAAGTTGTTCAGTGCAAAAAAGCAAAAATGAAAACTTTCCCTCTGTTCAATGACTTTCTTGTTTTTGTTTTTTCAGTTAAATGGTTTGGTATTATGGTTAATGTTGCTAATCAATGGTGTACCGCAAGCAACACATCACTTTTGCTCATTAATATTCATGACGTAAGCAATTGTGGCTAGACGGGTCAACCTCCCGTTTGTCCCCAATAGTAAATGAATGGGAATAGAGTACGAACGAGATGTTTACTGAGCTAAACCGACCAATTATGTCTGAAAATGGTGTCCCTGGTGCCACATTCAAGGGTAAATATGTGGAAGAACATACAAATGTTCATTTAAAGAGATGGCATAACTGTCGAGGGCTGAAAAAGACAGGAAAAAGAGCCAACGCGACCTGATCCAGAGTTAGCTTTTTTTATCGACCTTTTTCTTGTGTGCATTGCCTTACGCCACTGTCAATGACATTTTCCTGTTTCAACAATCAGTCCTTTACCATCATATGCCCCGTCTTTCCTATATATTATATCGTCTGGTAGTCTTACATCTCTGACCGTTCTTCGGGGCAATTTACATTGATATTTTTGTGTAGCGATCGCAAATGCTACTCAGTGACAGCCAACGAACACTTTTAAATTTTTTCATTAACAACAAATATATTCTATAATTTATTTACACTTCCATCTGACTAAAGTTGTTTTTTACAACAGAAAAGGTAGCAGTGGCAGTCAAATACCATTTTAATTTTTTTCAGGACATTCATAGTCAGACAGAAGCAGCACGGCAAAATGCAACGCTAAAAAATAAGTAAAAATATAAAAATGGCTCACCTCTTCGTCCTCTGAAGGACCATGGCCCCCAACAAAATGTTTATTGCATATGAAATGTGAATGGCTTCACCTTGCTGGCGTTAAACTGGTCTTTTGGATGTCCGCGCAAGATGATCCATTCTTCACATTTTTTCCAAAGAGTTTTTGGTCTCAAGAAACGTATGAAGAGTTGTAGAGTTGTTTCTAAAATTTCCATAGCAACCGTGTTTGATTGGCATGTTCTTTTTTGAAAAATTACTGGAGAAAAAAAGCTGAAATAACATGGTTTGCATGCGAGGGCGTGTCTATAATGTCCCACTTCCACGTTACGATGGTGACGTCACTGCCTAAAAATAGCATTTGTAATAATAATAATAATACATTTCATTTCTAGAGCGCTTTTCAAACACACAAAGACGCTTCACAAGAGACATGGAATCACAGTACGATAAAAAGGTATTAAAAGAATAAAATATTAAAAGCACAATAAAAGAAGTAAAAATATGACAGCTAGGGGTTATGGTGGGTAAGAAAGAGTGAACAGGTGTGTTTTCAGTCTAGATTTGAAAAGTGATAGCGTAGTTATGCTGCGGAGATCAGGGGGTAGGGAGTTCCAGAGCTGGGGGGGCGCAATGACTAAAAGCTCTGGAACCAAAGGTGGAGAGGCGGACACGGGGGACGGAGAGGGGAAGAATAGTGGTAGAGCGAAGTGAACAGGTTGGATTGTTTAGACGGAGAAGATCGCGAAGGTAGGGAGGGGCCAGGGCATGGAGTATTTTGAAGGTGATGATGAGGATCTTGTAGTTGATTCTTTGTTTGACGGGAAGCCAGTGAAGTTGACGGAGGACGGGGGTGATGTGGTGTGTTGCGGGGGTTCGTGTGGTGAGGCGTGCTGCTGAGTTCTGGAGGAGCTGCAGTTTCTGGAAGGACTTGTTAGGGAGACCGAAGAGCAGTGAGTTGCAATAATCGAGCCGGGAGGTTATTAGACTACAGATCAGGGTGGAAGCGGTATGGCGGGTGAGAGAAGGGAGGAGGCGAGAAATGTTGCGCAAGTGGAAATAGGCTGATCTGGTGATGCTGTTGATATGTGACCGGAAGGAAAGTGTGCTGTTGAGGATGACACCCAGACTCTTAACCTGAGACGAAGGAGAGATCGGTAAATTATTGATGGTAATAGAGAACTTATGGACATTAGAGAGCGTTGCGGTGGTACCAACTAAGAGGACTTCTGTTTTGGAGCTGTTAAGTAGGAGGAAGTTGGAGGAGAACCAGGAATTAATGTTATCTAAGCAGAGGGTGAGGGAGGAAGGTGGGAGGGAGGCGGTTGGTTTTGAGGATATGTAGAGCTGAGTGTCATCCGCGTAAGAGTGAAAGTGAATTTTGTGTTTGCGGAAGAACCGAGGGGTAGAATGTAGATGATGAAGAGGAGCGGCCCCAGGACAGAGCCCTGGGGCACGCCAGCGGAGACAGGGAGGGAACTGGATTGATGGGGGCCAAGTTTGACGAATTGTGTGCGGTTGGACAGGTAGGAAGTGAACCAGGAAAGGGGTGTGTGGGTGATACTAATGGAGGTAGGCTACGCTATTTTAATTTATTATTATTTATTGATTTTATTACATTTGATTTTTCAGTATTAACGGTAAAAAAAAAATGTACCTTAAATGTATTTTTTACAGTTTGGATGTGACTTTTTTTTTTTCAAAGAGATGCACTTTAAGTATTTTCTGTTAGAAACAAAACAATGTTAATAAAGTTAAACTTAGTGTAAGTTGATTTTTTTTTTTCTTTAATATTAAAAAGGGCACAATGTTATGTAGAGTTGTGCTTATAATAATGTTAATTGTATTGACAAATGATACCATTGACAGAAGAAAGTTGGGGGGGTGCCGCAAAATGTTTATGTCTTTTTGGGGGGAGTAACAGAAAATAATTGAGAAGCACTGATGTAGCCTAACAGAGGAGAAATTGTTTGAGTTTTGAGACCTTTTCACGTAGGAAGACATAGATTACTGCCAAACTTCCTTCTCAAGATTTAATTATGTTCATCCTCACACCGCAACCCTAGATGCAGCTGGAGATAGCTTGCAAGCAGACTTGTTTTTATGGTTAGAAGCATGGAAATATGATGCGGGATAGGATATTTATCTGTGATGGAAAGTATGGACTTGGCACCATCTAGCTTTGCGTGTGGCCTTCTCACCACGCGAGAGCCTCAATAGATTCTCTACATCTTTTTTCGGGAGACTCGGCCTTTGTCAAACATCAATTCAGAAGTAGGCCAGGAGCCTGGGGTTGCTCGGATGTTCCCGAAAACAGACATGAGAGGCAGTCTGCGCTGAGGAAACCAAGGTTGGGAATACTGTCAGCAGAACTGTGCTTTGGTTGTAAAATGTGAACATGGTCTTGACGAAAGCAATAGCGACAGAAAAATGGTTGTCACAGCTGAATCGACATTAAGCAGGTTTGAGCCTCTCGAGTGTATGATGCAATTTTGTGAAAAGCATTTTGCCTGATTAGCGTGGTACAGTGTGTGATGACTGCATGCGTAGCTGTGGAAAAATAAAACAGTTCCAAAAAGTCACACAGAGATTTGATTAGTCTGTTTAGAGCAGGATTTATGTTGTCTTTTGTCTCTGTCCCCTCACAAACCTTGTCTAACCACATTCCCAATATACAGTGCATCACAACTCCTTTGCTGCACAAAAAAGTGAAGATATGTAGGAACACTGGCACTATACTTGGAGTTCATTTGAAAAAGTTTCCTCCAGACTTGCTGGATCAGGAGTCAATATTCACTTCAATGGTATATGCGCGTATAGAACTCCTGTGATTGGAAAACAGTGGCACTTACAGATGTCATCAGCATGGATGAAAGTGATTGTGTTCTCAAGTTGCACAGTATCTGGCAGCGCAAAAGTAACTTGAGTCAAAGGGTACCCTTTTACTGTTCACGCTTTTCTTCCCTCAGCCTCTTTTGTCCTGTCCCCAACTTCAAATGTGCAGACTTGCGACCCATTGGCAACTTAGATCCGGTCCCGCAGAGGTGAAAAATCCAATTAACCTACAGCTCGAGCTGCCTTCGTTATAATCCCCTCCCATAATTATGAAATAACCAGATGCAGGGTTTCAAATGAAAAAAGGATGAGAGTGACTGACTGAAGAAGAGAAAATGAAGTAAATCATAGTGTGCTAGTGTACTGAGTTCCAATTTATCCTCAGGGGGAACAGCTAATTTTTGAGACATGTTTTGAAGGTGAGACCTGCTAAGGTAGCAGTATCAGGAAAAGACTATGCTGATTATAAACTAACAAAAGTAAAATGGTCGGGTCTAACGGAATGTTACATCGTTAGACTGAATAAATCTTCCATAAAACATAGATTACAAACTGCAGCTCAGAGAGCACAGAGGGATCATTGTCAGTCTACCACAGATGTTCAAACAAAGCTTTCAAATGATTAAATCCTTTGCATTGGGTGAAAAAGAGAAAATTAAAATCTTCAAGAATGCTCACTGTCATTCTTCTTCATCATTGTTCAAAACAGAATACACATAACATTGGGGTAACACAACTTTGGTTCTAAATTGTTTAAGTATGAAAATACAGTACCTTTAGCTCATTCATACAAAAGTAATTATGGATGTTGTTGCAGCCATCCAACATGAATACAAGGAAAACAAAGTTACTTAAATATGAGTTATCCAAAAGTTAAGTGTGTCTTGCCCCCTTTTTCCTGATTTGCAGGAATAACGGAGCACACTACGGCTTTTGATTATAAATTGAAGATGTACGAGTTCACATCTCAAATAAACAAGAGAAGCAATTTTCATTATGTAATTTAGCAAATTTAGAGCAAATTGCCGGGTCAAATTTATCATCGTATGAGATTATTAGTATTAAGTATCGGTGGTGGAATGTAATTAAGTAAAAGTACTTTGTTACTGTACTTAAGTACATTTTTGTGTATCTGCACTTTACTTGAATACCAATATGAAGTGGCACTATTTACTTTTACTTCATTACATTTTACAGCAGGTATCTGTACTTTTTACTCCACTGCTTTTCAAATTGTCGCTTGTGTTACACTTTACTTTTGTTTGTTTTCTTTTTTCTCATCTTGAATTGATAGTTTTGTTTGCATGACTCCGGCACAATCGATAAGCCCCATGCAACTATACCATAACTGAGCACGAGAGGCAGCAACACTAGTACAAGCAAGAGTAGGCAGGTGAACAAGACATTGACCAATAAAAAACACTACGCTCTTGTACAGTAGGTGGCGGTATACAAGCTGCTTGCAATCCGCTATGAAGCTAAATTTTAGTTTTTATAACTTAAGCTTCTGTTTACAGTGCTGTCCATTTTATTGCTTGTTTTTTTCATTTTGCAATTCTAAATAAAACTGAGCAGTCAATGAATTTTCTGTTTCTTTCTTTGAATATTGAGTCACATCTCTGCATGTATTTACAGTATATATGTAACCGCTCTGCAGGGATCCGCGCCGCAATCCATCCCCCTCGTCGAGGTCAGAACTCGCAACCGCGCCGCACGACGCCTCCAGAATGGCAGGCGAGCGCGCTGAACACTAAGCAAAAGCCCAGGCTAGCAGCTTTAGCTGCCAGCACATCCATTTGAAGGCATTGGGAGGAAGGTTTCTATGCATCGCTCACAACAGACACACGTGCACCATGAAGGGAATAGGTACCGTTCTCGCACACGCCATATAATTGTTTGCATTAGTCTAACACATTCATCTAACCATAGTTTAGGCAGACTTCACTCCATGCCCTTGGACACAGTAAAGTGAATCACCTTATCAGGGCTCATGAGGGGGAAATGGAAAAATGGTACAGTTTCTCGTAGGCACTGTCTAACTGTTTGCATTACTCTTACAAACGTAATATAATTAATCAGGGAATAGTATAATTTCTCATATTTACTGTAGGACTGTACTATTTTAACACACCTAATATAAAATAAATAGCGCACCATAGTTTAATGAAAGAAGCAGAATAGCCCAACGTGTGCGTCATGGGCAAGATTGACGCACCAACTCTTGCAATCAGTTCTCTCGACCACCAACAAGGACAAAGAGCAGCACAATTTGTCCTAAAACAAGTAGTGCCAGCCCGGATAACAAAGTTGATAGCGGCCGCTTGGTACGTCAAGCCCAGCGTCGGTCGCTGTGGTAACCACGTCCCATCCACAGACGAACATAACCGCCCCAAACCGGCCACAGAGGGATGGGACCGAAACAACACTCAGCCACACCTTCGGCCCAGCCTACTCCACCGCGGACTTAAAAAAACACTGGACACGAGATAACACAGATTTAGCTGCTCGGAAACATTTTCTATGTTTTTTGTCATTTTCATCTGTTTTTGTCTTGTTTTTTGACTATTGTCGAAGAATAAATTGTCAACCTGCTTTCGGTGAGTTTTCTTCAAACTTTTGGAACATGGAGTCAGTACAAAGGGTTAACATAAGAGGTGAAAGCACGGAATTTCCGCCATCCCGGTTGGGACCCAGAAGCGGTAAGCAGCCGAGCACCATTTCCGTTCGGCTGTCGCCGTTTTCGTGCGGCTTGGCCGGAGGGGCGAATTCCAACAATCACTATTTAATTGTAAATTTTAAAGCAAATAGTTTTACTTAAACTTTTTTTGCACCTGTATCTGTACGTTTACTTAAAAAAAAAAAAAAAACTTCACCCACCACTGTTTAATATCAGTATAAGAATAACTCCCTGTAATTATACAAAGATGCCGTGTATAGGAGTATTAAAATACAATGTACAATACTGCCACTGTAGCTTGTCACAGAAACCACAATCTGATCGTTCAGTAAACAAAACTACAATTTTAACAGTTAAAATAAGCACTTGAAATCTCTTAAGGATATCTCTGCACACTTAAAATAACTATAAACCCCTCACAAATTCAGAATGTATTCAATAACGTGGACCCGTCCACATGGTCTAAAACCACATTTTAATAAAGGTCAAGATACAGTATACAATACTATAAAATCCAAAATAAGTAAACTGTAATATTTGAATCTGAAACGTTGGCAGAGTTATCCAGATACGCTGGGAACTTCGGCCGCTTCCACCAGGACACGGATGAGATCCATAAAGCAGCCAACGGACTCAGCACTGCGTTTATAATTAATAAGTAGAGGGAAAAGAGTTATAACCTTGAGTGCAGCTGCGCATTGACACGGAATATTGATTCAGAATTTCCTTGCTGGTGGCAAAGGTGTTCTGTGAAGACAAGATAGAAAATATATTATAAATGTCTCTGTTGGACTGTAGTTTCTCATTACCATTCAAAGGAGTCGTACAAGAGAAAACCTTGTCATGCTGATCCCGGCCAAGCGTTCCCACAGGGTCGCCATGACCGTGAGCCAGTTGACAACTCAAACGACAATTTTTCTATGTGATCTTTGTCAAATCATTTGCACTGTGATGTCATTATCCTGCCTTTTTAGTGGGCTGTCATGTGGAAATGACACCATTAAAAGAAATCATGCCGTTTTTTTTTTTTTTTTTAATATGTATAGACTCTTGTTGTCATTTGTACACTTAGGACCATTTTGTGAGAGTTGAGGTAACATCATATATTAATAAACAGTCATGTAAACTTGACAAATGAAATGAATCTATAAATGAATTCGGCCTTGATGGGGGTCTAAGGTGATATACAAATATGCAGTAATCCTCTTCAAGTGTAGTATCGGGATTAATTGGGTTTGAATCGAAGTGTGACCTGTGAATCGAGATACGCATTGTATCACCATGTATTAGACAACACACTCCCCTAATAATTACTTTTTTTTTTATACTTCATTTGGACTGCATTTTTAATATGTTGTTCTCAAAATGCTACAGATAGATTACCATTTTAAAAGTAATACAAAAAAAATCCTAGTTAATACAAACTAAATCTGATTAAGCAAAACACTTTAAAAATGTTATGAGGTTGCATTTCATAGCCCTTGTTGTCCGTATGGCCACAAACGGATCACCCTTAGGTCCGCAGGTTTGATTTGAAGAAGCAGTTTGTAGATTCTTAAATTAGCTAACCCATGTGTCTCTGGGTTTAAATTAATTAAATTAAGGTGTAATTTCGTTTTCTCTGCATGAGTTAATTGATCTCACAAACAGTATTTAATATTTTTTCCCACTAAAGAAGATGAGAATAAACATTATAATAAAGACACACAGTTTTCGTTGTTTTATTTTTATTTATCTTATTTATTTTGAGGGTGTGGGTTCGGGGGGTGTCACATTTTCAATCTGATGTCTGAGAAAGGATGTTACTCGGTCATGCAAATTCCATTTGGTATTCATTGGATCCCAGTGCAGATTGGAGAGGGGGCGAGAGAGGCATTATGTTGACTTTAAAAAAGGGGAATAGCCGACAAGCAATTAATGATATCTGAGCTGAGGTTTCATATCACCAGCGATCAAAACTAGATTTAAATGATCGTACGGTCTAATGTCAGGCGCGCTTCCTCCTTTCAAGCCATTTCTTAATACGGCAGATGAAATTGCTTCGGCTATATTTGTGATAATTGTAGCATTGGAACCCAGAACTATGAATGGTTCCTATTACACATTTCAGCACAAGCCGTGGAAATAGACTTTTTAATTTCATTGTATTTCAATGGCGCCAAGTGTAATGGATTATGGTGGCCCTGCATGATTGATTAGTTTCACACTTTGAAAGTCCACCTCTGCAGATATTTTCACAGGGATTGAACTTTAATAACGACAATGGCAACGAATGCATAAACTTTTAATTGTTCTGTAGCTTATTGGGCACTATCATAGTCCCCTCCTGCACTTGCAGGGTTCAGATGTGTTAAAACGAAGCCAGGGGGGAATCCCAGCAGACGCTGAATGGTAGTTTTGTCTTGGGTGCATCAGAGATTTCAGCTCTAGGGTGAAATCAAACAGGAGCCACATTACAACTCACTTTGATGCGAACGCTTCCAGCTGTGGCTGGCACATCAGTGATGTACGACTTGTGTGTCTAACTGCAAGGACCTCAGGGTGACCGTATTTCTGCGATTTTACAAGGTTGGTTCAAGGCAAATCAAGAGAAACAATAAAATGAAATTTAAAAAAATGTTTTTCTTTTAAATAGCCGTATAATGGGGGGACAGGGAATAAAGTGGAAATGGAGGAAACTAAACTACTGTGGAGCACAGCAGTTGCTTACGGTTTAATACGTTAAATATTATGACCACCCAAGACCCAAAACCATATGTCCAAACTTCTCACAATAAAGGTATACTGCACAAGTATAACTGAAAGGAGCCACAATACAGAAAGCCATTGTACTTGGTATTGTGCGAGTTTGCCATATTGTACAAGGATTTAGAAAAAAACTATAAAAAAATATGTTGCACTCTACTTTATAGAGATCAAAACGGGAAACCAAATGAAGTTGTATTCGGAGTTCTGAAATCGGGAAAAAAAATAAACACTCAAAGCAATTGCTCTGGTCTCTCTGGCTTTTTATATTAAATCTCACTTTCACATCCTAAAATGCTTCTTTTGAAAGGGGTCATAGGATTAGACACTGTAACTACTGATCCTCCATTTATACCATATTAAGTTCGTGTTGTCCAGCACGAGTCATTTTTGGGGTCAAAATGATAGGCTTTTTACTCTGATAGTCATGAGACAGCAACAACTTGGGCCTACTGCTTTGGCGTTATCTAGTCTCTGAATATATTCCAACATACTGTGCTCCCTTACCTCATCATTGCACGTTATGTCTTCACAATTTCTGGTATGTGGAGAAAAAAAAAAAAAACAGACTGCCACACTATTTACATGTGACACATGGAGAGACATGTCAATTTAGGTATGCTTAATGCAGGGTGTTATTCCTCCAACTGTGCATTAATTTCCTGTCAGGGTTCAACACGTTTGTCACACTTTGTCAGTCACATTGGTACTTGAAGACCTTGCTGCCACATTTGCAGGAAAAGTACATAAGATCACATACTCAATCGTGGCAGTGGTCCTGTGGAGTTATCAGCTGACAGCACCATTTTTGACATTGCGTGATAAAATGGTTAAAGGATAATTGAAAGACTGCATTTTAGGAAGGAGGTAAAAATACAGAGTAGATCTTTTTTGAAGAAGATAAATATTGTTCATATGCATGAGCACCAATCATTTTTTAACACATTTATTAATTTTTTTTTTCTCATTCCCACTTAAACCACTTAACATATTTTAAGCATGGTGACATCCCTCTTTTTTTCCTCAGGCTCATCCAATATGATTCCAATAAAAATGATTTATTATGGATGAACAGGTAAACAATCACCCCACGTATAATATATTACAAAATATAATTATATATTAATATTCCATAATATACTAATTAATTTATTGCTATATTTTTTAAAATATTTTTTAATATATATTTTTTTTCACATTTTTAAAATATTTCTATTACATACAGACATGTAAAAAAATTAGGACACCCCATGAAAAATTCAGTTCTTTATTAAGAAATGTACACATATCAATGTCTGATCTTGTTTTTTCTTTATCTTTGGAAAAGAAAGTGATTCAATTGCTTGTAAACATACAAATGAACATTGTTTTACTCATTAAACCTAATAGAGCAACAAAAATGCATACTCTAACTGGGGAAAAGGACACCCGAGCGTTACCTCTTTCGGCTGAAATAACTTCAGTGAGACATTTTTTCTAGCCGTCTACCAGTCTTTGACATCGGTCTGAAGAAAGTTTGCCCCACTCCTCAACGCAGAATACTTTCGACAGTAACTGTTGAAGTGAGAGAGAACACCATGGTGAGATCAAAGGAGGTGTCTGAGGCCTTCAGAAAAACGATGGTAGACAATTATGAGTCTAGTAAAGGATTTCAAAAGATCTCAAAAGAATATAAAATCAGCCATTCCACTGTCCGGAAAATAGTCTACAAGTGGAGGACATTCAAAACAACTGCCAAAATGCCCAGGTCTTGCCGTCCAAGCAAGCTCACCCCGAGAGGAGACCGGAACCTCCGTGAAGTTGGCCCCCCATCAGACGCAAATTTATATAAAAATTATGTCAATCGTTTGTGCTATGATTGTGCTGGTTTGTGCTGCAAAAAGTTTCGTTTGTGCCACCATCGTTTTGCAGTTATTAAACATTGTTTTTTAGGTCATCCAGAGTTCACCCAGCCCCCCATCTGTGGCAGAATGGAACCCCGGTGGTGTCATTTGATTCTGCCTCTTTAGTGCTGGATTGTGCTGAAAAAAGTTTTGTTTGAACTGCTACGGTTTTCGAGATATTCATAAAAATGTACATTGATGACGTCACGCGCAGCCCCCCATCAGACGCAAATTTATATAAAAATTATGTCAATCGTTTGTGCTATGATTGTGCTGGTTTGTGCTGCAAAAAGTTTCGTTTGTGCCATCATCGTTTTGCAGTTATTAAACATTGTTTTTTAGGTCATCCAGAGTTCACCCAGCCCCCCATCTGTGGCGGAATGGAACCCCGGTGGTGTCATTTGATTCTGCCTCGTTAGTGCTGGATTGTGCTGAAAAAAGATTTGTTTGAACTGCTACGGTTTTCGAGATATTCATAAAAATGTATAGTGATGACGTCACTCGCAGCCCCCCATCAGACGCAAATTTATATAAAAATTATGTCAATCGTTTGTGCTATGATTGTGCTGGTTTGTGCTGCAAAAAGTTTCGTTTGTGCCATCATCATTTTGCAGTTATTAAACATTGTTTTTTTAGGTCATCCAGAGTTCACCCAGCCCCCCATCTGTGGCGGAATGGAACCCCAGTGGTGTCATTTGATTCTGCCTCGTTAGTGCTGGATTGTGCTGCAAAAAGTTTTGTTTGAACTGCTACGGTTTTCGAGATATTCATAAAAATGTCTAGTGATGACGTCACGCGCAGCACCCCATCTGCGGCGGAATGGAACGGCGATGATGCCATTTTTTTCTTCGTCGTTAGTGCTGGATTGTGCTGCAAAAAGTTTTGTTTGAACTGCTACGGTTTTCGAGATATTCATAAAAATGTCTAGTGATGACGTCACGCGCAGCCCCCCATCTGCGGCGGAATGGAACGGTGATGATGCCATTTTTTTCTTCGTCGTTAGTGCTGGATTGTGCTGCAAAAAGTTTTGTTTGAACTGCTACGGTTTTCGAGATATTCATAAAAATGTCTAGTGATGACGTCACGCGCAGCCCCCCATCTGCGGCGGAATGGAACGGCGATGATGCCATTTTTTTCTTCGTCGTTAGTGCTGGATTGTGCTGCAAAAAGTTTTGTTTGAACTGCTACGGTTTTCGAGATATTCATAATAATGTAAAGTGATGACCTGTTTTCAGCGCTGCGGGCCGCACAATCGGTTCTTGTCTCGTGACGTTTCTGGCGCAATGCATTGTGGGTTTTCGTGTATTGTACAACAACAACAAGCCCGTTACGCGATCCTTTGCTCGGCATCCATTCTGCGTGGTAATCGTTGAAAATGGTACACTCGTGTTGTTTGAAAGACTGCCATTCTAGGTCCCATGATAGAAACGAATGCAAAAAGGATGGGATACGTTTTTTTTTTTAGCATTCCCGCCTGGAAGAGAAAATATGGAACTCCGATGAGTTGACCAAGAGGCTTGAATGGTTGCAGCGGTGAGAAGAAAGGCCATCGCTTTTCATTCATCAACTGAAAACATGTCGGTCTGTTCCCTACATTTCCATAAAGGTAAGTAACTGGAAGTGTTAATGTTCTTCGGACGCTGATACTGACTGCATTTAAACGCTTATGGCGTGTGGTTGTGTTGCTTGCTTTGGCTAACCACGCTAGTGTCTAAGAGAGGCTAACTGTAGCCCTACTGGCTAACTGTGCATAAACCACAGGCGTTCACCGTATGATACTAGTACACAAAAAAAACAGTTCAAAGGTAACAAAGTAAGGGTATTAATGAAGATGTAACAGCACACCATGAATGATTATAAGTATGGGAGATGTGTTAGAAAAAAATGCTATATTTACCTCCCGCTTAGGCTACTGATATGCTTGACCAAGCAGTCTGTGGAGGAGACTACAGATCTACTAAATCACCAGAAGAAATCTTCTGCTTGTTTGTTATGCCTAATGATCAGCTAAACTTAAAAAATAAATAATTAATAAATTTAAAAAAATCTGTTGCATACACATCAGTGCCATATGAAGGCAGTTCCCACCAGTTTAGACACACTACAAAGCTTTAAAATCCAATTTAAGTAACTAATGTTAACCTGTTGTATGACTGATACGACTTTTGTAATTGCAGGAAAACCAGCATATGAAAGAAATGAGGCAGACCCTGACTGGGCACCATCCTTACGCCTGGGACACACATGTGTTCAACCCACCAACGTGGACCGCTCTTCTAGACGAAGTAGGCATGAGAAATTGAGGATGGAGGAGGACGTTGGTGCGCTACAGGAGGAGCCTTCAGCGCCCTTCAGATGCTCCTTCTGACCTTCATGCGCCTGCGTTAGGACCTGTCTGCACTACACAGTGCACACATATTCCATGTTTCCCGTAAGACTGTGTACTGAGTGTTCAATGACATGGTGCCCTTTGTACATGCTAATTTGAGACGAGCAATTGTTTGGCCCAACAGAGAAACACTCTATAAAACAATGCCTCACGAGTTTGTTGAGTCCTTCAGACGCAGAGTTGCAGTGATTATTGATTTAAAAAAAAAAAAAAAAAAAAATTACAGAGAAACCATCAAATATTAAGGCCCGTGCGCAAATGTTTTCTAGTTATAAGCATAACTACACCATGAAATACCTAATTGGAATCACACCAAAGTGGGGAATTTGTTTCATGTCAAAAGGTTGGGGTGGTTGCACAAGTGACAAACATATCACCTTGAACAGTGCTTTGCTCAATAACCTTTTGCCTGGGGACATTGTCTTGGCTGACAGAGGTTTTGATATTCAAGAACACGTGGGTATGTTATGTGCAGAGGTCCAACTCCCTGCGTTCACAAACGGTCGCTGTCAGTTAGCTGGTAGAGATGTGGAGGAGACTAGGAAGATGG